>NC_137636.1:30858428-31153428 GCF_963383615.2 Lipophrys pholis | reverse complement strand
TTTGGCCTTATTCCATGTTTGCTCAAAGTATAGGTCTGCAGCAACTTTCCCTCAAAGCACCGGGTAACTGCAAGATTAAACCAAACAGTTTTCAATTTGGGATCCGAGTTCAAATTTGCAATTTTCACACAGGAAAGTCATAGCAGGCGTCCAAAGGGATTTCAACGGGCATCCTCTGTTTGTACACTAGTCTACACTTTAACATTTTTCAAATCACGCTTCTGTCCCACATGAGAAATTCAAAGGATAAGTAGGAATGAATCACATCAAAAGTGATGCGGTGTATTTGTCTTAGGTTAAGTTTTGATGTGTGTGCTTGTGTTGCTGTTTTAAAGGATTGCAAGCTGGGTAAAAGGAAAGGGCTGCAGTCAACAAAAGGCATTATATACCGTGCCCAGCCAACCACTTAAGATATCTTTGAAGATGAATCAATCACTATATTATAGTGAAAGTCCACAAGGTGCCTGGCTCATGATCGAACACTCTGCACTTCATAGCAGTCTACAGGGCATTGATGCTCTGATTGATCGCAGAATGGAAGTGACTGGAAAGAAGAAAAGGATTACGCTTGTCAAACGCAGTCAATACACCAAGCCGGTGGTCAAATGTTTGCAGTAAATCTCAAATAGTGTCTGCAAAGCTAAAAAGGAAAAACAGGCAAAAAAAAAAAATTCATTTGCTCAGAGGACCATCTTCTTGCATCCACACTCAAACTGACAGGCCTGCAAATATGCAGTGGGATGAGTAGCCTAAGGCTTTAGGAGATTAGCAATGCTTTAAACATCAAAACAGCCCGCTCTATTATCTCGAGAGGGACCTGCCATCAAAAAAGTGAACAGATTCAACTCAGACTGAAGAATAAACGGCTTCATACACAATCAATGTGCATTATTGTTTCACTGCAAGATTGTGATTTCAAACTTTAGATGTTCAGCGGGCATCTCTTGACAGTACCGGTATTAAGTGTTGCTCCATTTGAGGCAATTATACGTACGAGTCAAAGCACCAAATCCTCTGCGTTGGCATGCGGATATTGGAAACAGGTAACAATGATATCTGCACATCAACCAGAGCTCAGCAGGGCTGCTACTGAGCTTAGTGTATTCAGTGCGCCGATAGCGCGAGCGTTATTTACAGAGGGGTTTTTTTTTTTTATGGCAAAATCAAGGCGTGATTGATTCAGGTTAATGTGACTGCAAGCCAGCACCAAGCAGCATTTCACTACTCAGGTTAACAGAAAACACTAACTTCCATAAAGTGCTATGGAGATAAATCACTGTTATCCCGACAGCGCTGACAGCAGTTTAAGCAGCGGCAATCATGGGAAGCACCTCGGGAGCCCCTCTGCTGCATTTTGCAAAATGTCATGGGGGGGTTGATGGAAGGGGAGGAGACGGGTGGGCTGGCAGAGACATGGTGGGGACCGGAACGGGGGGGGGAATTCACTGGTGGAGATGGTCATATCATCCACCTATGAGATTGCAGGTGCTTTACATAAACATCCCACAGCAGTAAGCAAATTCTGTTGACGAATAAAGGTAATAAAACAGAGCGGGGTTGGAGGGGCGGCCGCTCCCCGGTGTATTCCCCCTCGCACCACGAGCTCACTCACTCACCGGCTCGCCTGAGTGAGATTATGGTGTTTGCTTTTATCTGTCAGAGATCAATATTTCAAACGTCCGATAAAAGAGGAAATTGAACTGGGAATAGACTGAAGTGCTGTAAAACTACAAAGCACAATTATCAAAAAGCACTTAAACTGCCTAATAGGATACACATATTAAAAATGTTCAAATGGATGTCCCACAGCCATAATGAGAGCTGGTTCTGGTCTCCTATCCCCACCAGCCCCACCGCTGTCTTTTGATCACAACACGGTGCCCTTCTGGATGCAGCCACAGTGGTCAATGCACTCTGGACGGTATATGGACCCCCGGAGAATGCACACACTGCGTTTTAACACGCCGCCATTAGGTGTGATTGGGCACTTTCGGCCTTTATGGGAAGTGCATTACGGATTTAAACTTAGCATGAGAGCGCTAAGACTGAGGATACAAGGACATGTGTGAGGCCCTTAGAAACAAAAAGAGAAAAGAAGGTGAGTCAATAACCCTCTTTTGTTGGAGGAACGTCACTCAGTTTAACCAATATTATGATCACTCTTCTTCTAATGTGATACCTGCAGCGCAACGTCAGACTGCCAGTCTGACTTGCCAGTCCATCACAGGGCAAACACAGAGAGAGACCACACACACTCACTGGGGGCAGGTTTTAGGGTGACCAATTAACCTCCTGGAGTAAATGGGAGAACATGCAAACTCCATACAGAAAGGGGTTATACTGGGCAGTATATGTACCAATGTCCTTCTTGCTGTGAGGCAAGGGCGATGACCACTGTTCCACCGTGCGGCCCAATATAAGCCTAGAAAGGATGAAATGAACCAAAACACAGCAAACATTTACAGGGAGGAGTTCTAGAGTCTGATGGCCACAAGCAAGAAGCATCACGGGTGATCCTTCTGTTCTGCACTTTGGTGCTTCTGCTGCTGACCAGGAAGTCACGAAGGTGGTGGGAGACATTTTTCAGGATGGACCTCAGTTTGGACCAGATCCTTCTCTCTGAGGCCACCTGCACAGAGTCCATCTCCACCCAAACCACGTCACTGGCTTTTCTGGTTCGTTCGTTGGGCCAGTTGGTGTCAGCCAACCTCAGCCTGGTGTCCCAGCATGCAACAGCACAGAGGATGCTGGGACAGCAGGCCCAACACGTCGTGAGTCCATCCATCCATCCATCCATCCATCCATCCATCCATCCATCCATCCATCCATCCAAACATTATCTTGGAGCTCCAAGTTATTTCAAGTCCAGCAAGGACATATAGGGCCTGCTCCACTCACGGTCTGCATGTTTAAAATCAATCAATCAATCAATCAATCAATCAATCAATCAATCAATAGTGACTGTCATGAATGCATTTTTTTTTCTTCATGGCATGTTTTGCAGCCCCCCCCCACACCCTAAGTTTGATGACCCTTCACATGTCTTCAATTAGTTCAGCCCTCCTCCTTTTTTTTCTTTCCTTTAATCACTTATCTGCATTTAATCCATTTTAGTCATAGTTAACCTTAACTACACACACACACACACACACACACACACACACACACACACACACACACACACACACACACACACACACACACACACACACACACACACACACACACACACACACACACACACACACACACACACACTCTTTTGGTTGTAAAGGTTGCAGACCGCTGGGCGAGACATTTCAAGTGATGCAAGGCGGGGGCAAGGCAGCCAAGCAACACATTTGTACAAAGTTAAAATACCAGCTGACTGATATTTCTGGTGCTGACTGGAGAGATAGGAAACGTTTAATAGTTCAGCCGGCTAGTTGCACACAATCCTGATCACAATGTAGGTGTGGGTGACTCATCGCTGCCAAATTATTATTTTGAATACTAATAATATTCTATCAAGGATGCTTGTAGTCTAATCCCATAGTAGGAAAAGGTATATGTACCGTGCTTGAAGTGGTCATGAAACGTGATGTATTCTGCCTCCCAGTCACAAATAAAGACAAACTCCATGTGAAAAAGCTAGGAAACCTTTTGGATCATTACTTTAGAAAAGACTTAATTAATTTGAGTCCTATCATTTAAAGGAGATTTGATCCATGTGTAGAGCTACTTTGATTTGAACAGTAAAAACCTTTGCTGCCGCTCACACTAAGCTGCTGCTGACGGGAACCATTCCTCAATAAACACAAGACCTTTGATGAACTTCCATCAAGAGCTTGTCTAGACTGGAGGGGGGGCACGTCGTTTCTGTTGCCACTCATCTTAGGAGTCGGTATAAAGAGAATTGTTTCAGTGTAAGACACTGTTCAATAGTCACTGTTGTTTAAGTTGCACAAGCAGTCCATAAAGTAATGTAATAAAAAAATGGAATGTACTAAAGTCTTTCAATATGAGTTCATAACGCAGCATTAAAGGCAAACAAAACATTAACTGGTATCAATTTTGAATTCAAAACAAACCTGAACACAAGATAAGCCAAATGACTTTTCTATTATCTCAGATCACCCGGCAGAATTATGAGTACATTAAGCAACAAGTAATGTCTAATGCAGAAATGAATCATACAATGTATTATATCTGGAATACCCCTTTAAGAGGAAAACATTAGATAATGAGACTGCCATGCAGGTTTCCATTATGAAGAGAAGGTTTGCTTTTACCGATATCCGGGAATCTTCAGATAAAGACATCCTATTACTCCCTGACATGATATGATACGCCAGGCTATTCTTCTCCTCCGTATCTAAATGATCCTTCATTAGAAAACCTGATCAATATGCTCTCTTGATTAAGTGGGATGAGAGACACTCATTTTATTTTCAAGCATTTTTTTATTTTTTCTTAACCCACAAATCGATGGCGAGATTATCTTCCAACAAATGACAAAGATGCAAGGAAGGCACTCTGAATGCTGGCCAATAACATCATCTCTCACCATCTTGTTTTTCTGCAACACCCTGCAAAACACACACACACACACACACACACACACACACACACACACACACACACACACACACACACACACACACACACACACACACACACACACACACACACACACACACACACACACACACGCTTAGACAAGGACTCACTGCTCTGGTACATAACTTTCACACACATAAACACGCAGATGCTCCGACTGCACGGTTGCAGAGTAAATCATGGAACTTGGTAATCAGTGGCCTAATATAATTGCAGACCGAGCTTTTAATCGGGAATTGTAAGGCATTAAGCAAATTAGTTTTTTAAAGATTTAAGATGTTTAAAGATTTCATTTGCAGATACCTCTGATTCAATGTAGCACGGGGGAATCACCGTTGATTGAAGCTGATGGATGGCGGAGCAGCTGTAAGATGTGTTGACGCTGCAAAGCCAGGCTTCGTTATGGAACGGTAAGCGGAGCATTTGTGTATGTTTGTGGCGCGTAGTTATCTAATACAGACTGCCGCTGCTCTATTCCAGTAACACTCGCTTCACATTAACGGTGAGTGCCTTCACAGTTTACAGCTGCAGAGCCGTGGTCGTACTTTCCCCTCTCCTTGATGCTGCACTGATAAACCCGAGAAAGACCATCATTGCTAATTGAAACAATAATCATGAAATAAAAGTTTTGCATTTTGAGGATTTTTACTATTTTTTGTGTGCAAGTTTTAGAAAATCAACAGCACTTTTATGCCCATTCATGTGAATTAAGACATGAGTGTTTTTGACAAGCATGTGTATTAGTATCAAACATTCAGCTTGTGGGTCCAAACCACACTGCAAAAGCTTCAGTCTGCGAGAAAACTTTGCACAGGATCAAAATGACAACAATTTAAATAGAATACTATTGATTATGTTGTTAGTATAATGCATTAGAATAAGTATGAAAACCCCCCCAAAACCAACATCAACCTGGAGAGAAGTATTGTGGTAAACTTCATGTTGGGTTTTGTAAACAAGATTTATTAAAGATGCATTCATATTTGTTTGCACTTACGCTTAAATTGCGGTTATTTAATATCTATTTGCTGCTATGGAGCCATTTACATCAAGCTGGGTTGCTTGTGGCCCCTGCAATAGGTTGAGTCTGAGACCCTGAAATAGAGAAACAGCAGCGAGTCCAACTTAAATCCACACAGGGAGAACATGCAAACTGAGAGCATCTAACTTTGAGGCAAGAATACTAACAAAATAACTATATAAAATAAACTTAAAATCATGAGTAAAAACGTCTCTGGTAGCATAACCAGTGAAAAACTCAAGCATTTGCCAAAACACTGACCAATGTGTTTCTCCATCCGGATTAGTCAAATGATCAAATCTATAGAAAATACAGTGTTAATAAATCAGTAAAGGACATTTCAATAATAAAAATCTAGTAGTTTTTGTTGTTTTAAGTACCTTTTATCTCATTGATCATTAGAGCACAAATGTTTCGTCAATTCTAACGGAAAACTTCATCTGAAGTGTTAAAAGTGATTCACAACATTAGAACTGAGTTAAGTAGAAACTGAAGTGATTCTGGTGAGACCGTGATGTCATCAATCTGCAGCTTCATCACTACTCCACAGTATAACCAAAAATATATAACATGCGCAAACTCAGTGTCCCACAGCAACAACTTTACTGCAGGCCCTTGACACTCTAAATGTGTGTGTGTGTGTGTGTGTGTGTGTGTGTGTGTGTGTGTGTGTGTGTGTGTGTGTGTGTGTGTGTGTGTGTGTGTAGTTAAGGTTAACTATGAATAAAATGGATTAAATGCAGATAAGTAATTAAAGCAAAGAAAGCAATTAAGAAAACTGAACTAATTGAAGACATTTGATTCACATTACCCGCTGAGTTTTTGTGACTGTTACACTTATTGTTTTGCACTGAAGATTATGTTATAATTCTAATTATGTTAAACTGTAAATTGTGTTTTGGAAAAAGTGTGATTTGATAAAGTAATTAATAGTCTTTCTATCCTTTTCTTTATTATTGTCATCGTAAATAACAAACACTGCTTCAGAGGCACTGCTAGTTCCAGTATTACACTTCTCTTCTTCTTCTACAGTGCCATTAAACTTTGTTCAACTCCAAAAAGCAAATAATTATCCGTGCAGCCAAAAGGCCAGCGTTCAGGGTTAAAACGAGTCTTAAAGTTCGAGTGTGGTTTTTCAGGCTGTGCAGGTATTTGCATGTGTCACAAGCTTTAGCTGCGAACACTTGGCCTTATAACCAGGAGGAGATACTTGTGGTAGAAGCAGAAAAGAGAAGAAAAAAAGTCGCGCAGGAAACAAGTAGCAGCCATATAATTATTAGCTAACCCCGTTCAAGATGTTCCTTTTGTTGTTCAAGTTCAGGAAGTTAAGTGTTTGTAGGCTTCGCCACATCCGAGTTCCTCTCTTGAGAGAGCAGGAACGATGAGAACAGGGGAGAGGATACATTTTTTCCCATTGCTGTTTCACAAATCCTCCATTTTATGTGGAGGCCTATTAAAGATGGGGCACTTTATTCACTTGAGGGACTTCAATTAACCCCCGGGGCAGTTTGGTCTGCCGCTCGGTGACTCTGGGTACAGGCGCTCTAACAGCCGGCTAAAAAGACTCAATCAATGCCTGTAAAAAGGCGTTTGGGGGAGGTGGTGCGTTGTCGCCCACCACACCGCCGCGCTCCATCCTTCCGGTGCCCTTCAGCTTTAATTTTTTCCGAGATTCAAATCACATTTTTGATATTTGCTCTATATGATAGAAAACTGAAGGGAAAAATCTTCGGGGAAGAATTACAGCCTCCAGGGCACTGGGCTGGGGCACAACCTAATTTGGAAAAATAGAAAGGTCTTGCTGTGTTATTATCATTTGTGCTGGTGCATTTGATACAGGGCCGCCTCTGGGAGTTGAGCAAACAGACGCCAATGGCGAAAGGCGACATCTTAAAGTGATATTTCACTTTTGTGGACTGTTTTCACTTAAGAGAAGTTCAGGAGCATATAATCTCCAACATTAGTTGCCCTAGGGAACAACCAGCTCCTACCCCCACCACCATGCACGCACCACACACACACACACACACACACACACACACACACACACACACACACACACACACACACACACACACACACACACACACACACACACACACACACACACACACACACCAAACACTGAATTTGATTACAGAAACTTTTAGAGTGGAGGAAAGCCTATACTGTACAGCAGTCATCCTTCACTTTAGGTTAATTTCTTTTTGAGTAACAAAGATTAAGAAGACTCTTATATTGTCATCTTGATCACTGAGATAAGGGACTGGGTGTAATCTCGAGCTGGGTCGGATCAGTGTGGGAAAATTCAGCCCTCAGTTCAATAAATTCAAACAGCTCGGTGTTATGAGACGTGGGATAGTGCAGCTTACACACACTGTCTTGGCCCCTGTGAGGATAATTCATTAACTTTCCTAATCCTCTCATGTGGTGTTGTAGCAGGAAAAAAAAAAAAGATGAAAAAGCTCACTGAATATCAAAAACAACGATTTCTGAGCCCCTCGCCGTGGCCCTCACACTCTTTCACAAAGTGTCTTGGAAAAAAAAATAAAAAAAAGATGCTACATGTTCCAAGCATGCACGTCCTGTGTTAATGAGCCTCGAAATACATTTTCGGCAGCTTATGGCAGCCGCACGCCACCGTGGGATGAGAACAGCTCAATAAAATATACACAGGAGGTCGAAACGGTAGGGAAATAAAACCCCCTTTTTGACAATGTTAAGCCTCGCAGCTGCTTTGAGGCAACTGAAGGGTTTTTATCAGCTCCTCAGATGTCGGATCATACGGCGCAGAAAGCTTTCCAAGGGTAAGCAAAGTCAGAGGAGTCAGTACTGTACCGGCACATGCCTCTTTATCCACATGACGAACACACACGTCACAGGGTTTTCTGTCCATCCAAAGTGTTTGGTGAAATAAGTCTGTATTTACTGTGGAAGGAAGTCTGTGTTGATGCGGTCGCTTTAAGGGCTTTAAGTACTGCGTGTGTCATACACTGACAAATAAAGTGATTAGAGTGTGTGAGTGTGTGTGTGTGTGTGTGTGTGTGTGTGTGTGTGTGTGTGTGTGTGTGTGTGTGTGTGTGTGTGTGTGTGTGTGTGTGTGTGTGTGTGTGTGTGTGTGTGTGTAAAGTAACCAAGAGAAGTAATCATAGGCAACTACTTTGGAGATTGTGACTGTGTCATTTGTGACATTTTGACAGAATGTTTAGGTTTCATTGCAGATTTGTTCGTGGATTTCAATTTTAGCCCAAAACACATGAGAGATTTTTGTGGCTGCTACAGATCAACAAGGTGCATGATGTTACGTTATTTTGTCTGAAGCAGAAGTTTTTGCTTGAATGCTGGATGCTAAGATTAATATTAATGGCTGCAGGTTTCTGAAGGCAATCAAAAGCTCAAGTGTTCATACAGTATATAGTCTGCAACTTACATGCTTGTTTCGCTAAGGCTTATTCTATACATTTCAATTATCTCAGTTACTTCTACAACCAAAACATATCAGCTCAAAAATATGTCTTTTAATAATCGAATACATTTTTCAACCTCTTTCACTTTTTTTCCCCCATGATGATTCCTTGTTAAGAATAAAATTACAAATAAAATAAATGCTTGGAAACCCCACTAAAATTATCTTTAAAAACTTTAAAACCTTGTGTCCTTTAAAGTGAGAACTTACTCTGAATGACTGTGGTAAAATATGTTTGGAAATGAAGGAAACTGCTCTTCGGTATAAGTTGTAATTAATGAAGTCATTTTAAGATGATATTTTTTTAAATCAGGTCACGATAAAATTCACTATCTTCTCCTGTCACTGAACAATTCATACCAGTTAATGTTAAAAAGTTTCACATGCCCAATTCTAAACACAGATTCCTTTAGTCAAAAGAACAACATTGACTTTTATGTTAATACTATTCAATAGCATTAGCAGAGAGCACTAAAGAGGAAAGTATTGTAGCAGTGCAGTTCAATGGTCTGCACTGGTCGCATTACATTGCTTGGTCAATAATGGATATTAATCCATCTTCTGCTTCAACAGCTCCAGTGGCCTGGAAGTGCAAAACGCTACAAACTTCAGGAAACATTACAAAATCCAAAATCACTACAAAATAGAGAAAACATTACCAAATACAGAAAGCACTACCAAATCAAAAAACAAAACAAAAAAACAACATGTCCAATCAGTGACTACCCTGCTGTCAGCGGGTACCTAATGTTTCCATTGTGTTTTCTGAATTTTGGAATGTTTTCTCTATTTTGTAGGGCTTTCTCTAGTGTTTTTAAGATTTGGTGGTGTTTTCTGTATTTTGTGGTGTTTCGTCAATTTTTTTGTGTTTTCTGTAATTTGTAGTGTTTTCTTGATTTTGTAGTGCTTTTTGGATTTTGGAATGTTTTCTGGAATTTCTAATGTTTTGCACTTCCAGGCCACCGTGCTGCACAACGTTCACCACACTGATACAACCAGGCGAGTTCTCCTCGCATAAAAGGCGGTTTAGTTCGACAATCACACACAAAATGAAGGAATGAACGTCAACGTATTGTACATTTAACCGGGATGCAATTACTTAATCATAAGCAATCCAAAGTTATAACACTGCACTGCAAATGTAATGAGATTACAGTAAGAGTTTACACACACACCTCTGGCTGAAGCGGAAAGATAAATGGGCGCTTTGCAGGTGTCCGAGGGACGGGTGGAGGGGGTGAAATTATTGATGCCGGCTTCTGTCTGTGTAGATAATGTTATAAAAGAGAGGTCAAGTAACAAAAAGCGCTCCCAGACAAATGTAGCAGGAGTGTTGTGTAATGACCTCGCTCTGGATCCATGGCGTAGGTTAATGACTCCACACCTGGCCTAGGCTCCCCGCGGTCATTTCTCAGAGGGCGCAGCGTGATGTATGACGCGGCGATGGTTCGGGGTGTGTATAAATTAAAAGAAGGCCGTCTTGTTGACATTCTGGACAATGAAATAAGAGGCACTTTAGGTAATTCCTCTGATAAAGTAGCCTGACCCCATGGCAGATGATAGAATCAAAAGCACTTGTGCAGGTCGCCGTCAGAATCATCTGTCTCGTCAGTCCATTAAAGCCGAGCGCGGGGGGCCTCAACTCCCTGCCAAGACGGCATGAAACTACACCGTCTTAAGTGGGAACATCCTCCATAAAGGCAGAGGGGGCAGAGTGTGACATCTGTAGTTCAGCAGCATACAGTGTTAGTAAGAGGGAATCACAACATCACAGCAGTGAAAGGCGTAAAAGTTGGACCTTTGCGTTGGTGTCACATTCATACACGTGATGCGACTATCAGTGTTGGAGATGCATTACTGTGCTCCTACTTTTAACATCGAAGCACTAGTAACTGAGAAACTTGATGAAATGGTTATTGAAGTTACGGTTGTGGTTATGGAGCTGCTGTCTCTCTCTCTCTGTGTCCAAACTAATCTTCTGTTTACTAAAGGAGGGGCGTCTTATTAATCCTGAGCTAACTTCATCTTCCTGTAAACAACATGAACAGCAACATTAACCTGTACACACAGTAGGTGAATTAATAGCCTTAAAAATAAACACCAGCTTACCTTCAAAAGAGGTGTCTGCTGCTGGCTGTGTGTCTGAATTAATCAACTTCCTTTAATTTGGATGAAGAACAATACAACACATTAGAAAAAGAGTGGAAGGAAATATAAACTTACTAAATAACATCATGTTTCAATCATTAATTGGGAAATTATTTAATTTGCTTCCATGTTATATGAGAGAAAAACAAATACATTTTCATAAAACAATATATAGCATTGTGTGCTCTCTGGTTGAAACATATTTACATTAATATTCAGGTAAAAAAGTGAAGATAAAAGAAAAATGTTTCAATTTGCGATGTTGCATTTGTGCAATCCATGTAGAAACAAAACATGAAATCTTTATAATTTTTGTCATTGTTTTATATTGCATTAACTCTTCTCAAACTCAATGTTTGACTTATTAACAAACTGAAATGCATTGTCATGCACACCCTGTGAATTAAGTAAGAATATCCTCTCAGGTTATAGATCCCATCTCCATCACAGAAAAATGCTTAGTCATTAGTTGATAATGTTAATAAACCTGTTTCTGTGAAGAAGTGCTTAGATATGATTATAGAGCATCTTTCTCCAGCTATCTTTAGCTTATCTTCATAAGAGAATCACTCAAACTGACCCACACAGGTTTTCTAAAGTCCCACTACAACCTGAAAACAGAAAACTTTTGATGTGTTTCGGGTGTCCGTTTACACAGCAACGGTGCTTTGAGCCACTGAAAAGGCAACTTTTTGAAAACACTCCAACTCCATCTCTGTGGAAACGGAGAAAACGCAACTTTTTGAAAATGCTTGGACACCGTCTCCAACTTTTCTGAAATGTTGTTACTGCGCATGTGCAGCATGGGCCTAGGAAATACTTCTTCTGCACATGTGCGAGTAGATGGACAGTAACAAACATGGCGGCCTCCAGAGTGTCATGACTCCCAGTCTATATTCTCCTTGGACTTGGCAGTTTTATTGTTGACAGTCACTGTAATAACAATCCAACTTTGTCGTCTGTCCATGCAAATGTTTTTGTGCTCGTCTTTGTTATTGTTTATTATATTGTATTGTTAATTGTAGCGTATTGTTCTATGCTCGCATGTGTGTGTGGTTTCATTACAAAAAAAAACAACAGCGCCAACTCCTGACCTGGCATGCGAACTACATCATTGCAAAAGTTTCTGTCATTGACATGTAAACGGACATCGTTTTCAAAACGTTACCATGCCAATGGAAACTTTTCTGAAGCAATAGTTTAAAAAAACCCTTGATGCGTTATTTTGTTAATGGGGCTTCATACGTGACAGAAATCTCCTAAAAATACAAATCACAACAGTCAGACAGGTTTAACTTCCCATGGTAACTAGTTACTTTTTATTTACAGTTATTTACAGTACCTAAGAAAGTAACTCCAACATCTCTCAAGTAGTAATTTTCAACCGCTACATTGCAGTCTTTGAAACTGCAGGAATATAAACTGTAATTCCTCTAATTCAATGCAGTGTGATCTTTATTTATTATGGTGTGTGTCCACAGTTTAAAACAAGCCTCTCAAATGTAAAATAACATTGAGTTATGCGAGGCGATATCCTGTCCATAACCACATCCATTCCCCTCGAAGAGGGACTGTGTGTTTATTGGAGTGCAGGGTGTTTAACATTAAAAATGATGATATTGCATCAAGGTGATAAATAAGTGAGTAAATATGTGGACAGGAAGCAGGATGACGGATAGCAGCACTCGCTGAAGCCCATTAGTTGTTGACAGCTTCTGCAAGGGAAGCAGGCCGGAATCTGTGGCCTGTAATTCTGTCTCATTACCACGCCAGTCGGCACTTCCTCCCCCAGACCTTTAATTCATCTCTTATAGTTTGCCTGTCGCTGGCTTTTGTTTTATTGCTAACTAACTCGAGCTCTATGATGCCTGATTTATGGCAGTCATTGAGTGCCTACAAATCAGAGAATATTTCCATTGATTGCCTCCAATTGTCTAATCTTTCCGATGTTCTCTGCCCCCTGATTGGGCGGTATTTACTGATTGCCTCATCCTAACTTAAAAATCAATCCGGATGGTAGAATGAATCCGGGCCAAAGCAGCTGCTCCTCCTCCATCAAACAACGTCTGACACTTTCCATGAAACTTGGATTCTTGATGACGTTTATATTTGCAAGTCTTATCTGCTGTGGGAGCTTCATTTTAAAATAACTCGACTGAAATCGTTTCCACTCACGCAGTGCAGTAAAACTGTAAACAACAGTGTTTCAGCAGTTCTACGAAGTCACACAAGTACATACAGGACACTGTATGATGTGCTACTGTGGATTAAACAGATTTTAAAGTTATAACATGAAACCGGCTTTGATCGTCTCATTGATGTGAGTGTGGGGATAAATAACAGTGTGTTGCAAACATCATACCAAACAGTGACATGAAATAAAGTGACTTTTATTTTATGTCACTGTTTGCAATGTTATATGTAAGTTGGTGACATGTGTTTTAACAGGTCTCTCTTGATAATGATAACATAGGTCTCAATTGAAGTACCTTTATAAACAAACATAATAGCAAAAAAACAAACTGTAACAGCAACACTCTTCCCTTCAGAAGTTTCTGTTGTGAAATCCTGTGCATTACTGAAGCTATTTTAGTCAATCTGGAACCTTTTTTCTGGACAGACGTGAACAGTGAACAGGGCTGGTCTGGACAAACTAAAATAATAAATAATCTTTTTAAAAAGGATGCCATGACCTTTTTTTGTTGTTTTTTTCAAGAAGTTCAAGAATTTTTGTGGCTTTCTTATTCTTAATAATAATAATAATAATAATAATAATAATAATAATAATAATAATAATAATAATAATAATAATAATAATAATAATGTTATTGCTATTATTACTTTTATCATTATTATGGTTATGATGGTTATTTCTTCTTCTTCTTCTTCTTCTTCTTCTTCTTCTTCTTCTTCTTCTTCTTCTTCTTCTTATTATTATTATTATTATTATTATTATTATTATTATTATTATTATTATTATTATGCTGGCATGCCAGATCATCATCATCATTCTACCTACTTCACATATGAAATGTTAATCTTCTTGTGTTGTGTGCGTATGCATTAACATCATTATTTTACTAGATGCATCATGGTGAGTATCAACAGTCCTTTTAATCTGAAAGCAATTTTGTGTTTCGTGATGTTATTGTAATATCAAACTACTTTCTAATAATGTAGAGACTGTATTTTTCCTGCATCAGTCCAGGATGGCAAACAGTAAAAGGTGGAGCCACAATGCCAAACATACGCTTACAGTTGTAAAGAAACACTCAGCAGCTGAAAAGGCAGCTAACAAGCCACTATTGCAGTCAGACTGCATGTTTTTTCGGCAACACTATCTAAATCTTATTTCGCTTCTGTGGAGCTGCTTTGGCCCTTTGTCACTATCGGACTCATTTTCCTGACAGTGAGCCCGGCTTTCACTTGCACTTTTGACATGAACTGACTTCCTGATACAAGGTGTGGCGGATAATTATAGAATGCATTCAGGGCAGCGGAGGTGTGCGGCTGTCCGGGCTGAATCTAATGCAGTCACATCTGCTCAGCTTCACCACGCAGGAGCACCTACAGGTCTGCGAGGGAGAAAACAAAGCGACACAGAGAAGGAGACACTGCCGGTGAGACTGGACAGGTTTAATACTCTGGCCACTGGCGTCTGGGACGGTATCCGACGACACGGAGGGAAATGTGGAGGGGACACGGGATCAGAGCGCGTGATATGAGCTGGTGATGACAAGTGCTGATTTAGATTGAGGTGGACGTGGATGTACAGAGCCCTGAGGGGGGCTCACCTACTCACACATTACCGTCACTGTCAGGAAGGGACAATGAGAAGGAGACATAGAGGGAGTCACACACACACACACACACACACACACACACACACACACACACACACACACACACACACACACACACACACACACACACACACACACACACACACACACACACACACACACACACACACACACACACACACACACACACACACACAGTTTTCTTCATCTGAGTTAACCACAAGGAGAAAAACTCTAAACACCTGGAGACGAACCCCACTGTTTTCTATCACAGGTCATTTTGAATAATTCTATGCAATCTGAAGAAAAATGGCTAAATATTCCCATTAGCTTACGACTCTCTGTTGCTAACAATTCTTAGTATGGTCATTAAAACACTGACGAGGGTAAGAAATACTAAGAAACTACCTATTCTAGGGCTTTGCTATGCTGGACTTGGCCTATATATAATACTAAGTTCATCATTTGAGTTCGTGTTGACATGCTAACATTCGTAGTTGCTGTTTTTTGTTTGTGAGACCTGTTTTCTTTTTTCTTGTTTTCTTCAGAAAAACAGAAGTCTGAACAGGTTTAAAATTACAACAGGTTGTTCAGGAGACGTGAGGCCAACTGAGACGCCGTTTGTCAAGTCAAAATAGCAAACTTTAGTTGTATTTTAAGTGTCCATTGACAGCACAGCGATGCTCAAAGCCATTTGTAATTCAAATGTGAGAAAACGGGTCCCAAGGTGTAACTTTTTAAAAACGCTCCAGTTCCATCTTTGTGGAAACGGGGCAACCTTTATGAAACGCTGCTACTGCGCATGCGCACCACGGTAAGTGGTAGTAAATCACGACCACGACTAGATGGACAATTAGAACAATGATTCCTCCAGAGTGTCATGACTCTCAGTTCATATTCTCGTGGGACTTGGTAGTTTTATTTTGACGGTCACCGTAATAATAATCCAACTTCATTCTCTGTCCATACGATTGTCCGTGTCCTCCCATTGTTAATGTTTACAACGTATTGTTTTCTGTGCAAAAGTGTGTGTAGTTTCATTATTAAAAACAAACAACAGCAGCCACTAGTGGTTCTACATGTTAACTACATTGTTGTAAAGCTTTGCTGCTGTTTCCAGGTAAACGGACATCGTCTTCAAGTTGTTGCCATTTCAATGTGAAACGTTTCTGAAATGTTCTGGAAGAGACAAAAATGATGCGTTTCAACTTGAAACTTGGCTTTTGGTTTTATCAGCTTTATATATTATCAGGGCGCAATGTGCAGGCAGGACAATGGAGTGTTATGCCCTACTGTGGTCCACTTATCCGTCCTCGACTACATTATTTTTACTACGGTGGTTTGGAGGGAAATCAGCTTTTCTTCCACTTTATAGAAATTCAAGCTATTATACCAGCAGACTGGACGACTTTCAGAATTCAATCCCAGCAGGGCTGCCACCTTGCACGCACTGAGATTGAAACTTGCCCAGTTAACTCGAGACTTTTCCACTAGACTACCTGTGTTTCCACAATACATGATATTGTGTAATTTTTGGGATCTGAAAAGAACAACAACAACAACGAAAAAACTTCACTGGAGGTCTTTACAGATACTCTGTTATATAACCCCTGCAACCACAGAACCTGTTACTCTTATTAATTTGTATCAGAACTTAATTTACAATTGGAATAAGCCTTTACATTTGCTGTACACATAATTAAAACGCACATTTTAGAGGAATGTATAAGTACCATTTTTTTTAACTCCATGTAATCTATTTTTAATAGGATTTCTCATTAATAATTACACAGATTAGTTCATAACCAGTGGATTTGGCAAAGTTATCAGCTCGGATATAAAGTTACACTATCATGTGTCAACCGCAACAACCTGTTTGTTGACGTTGCCATGGCAACTTTGCAGTCACACGCATGTTTAGACTGAGGCCATTACCTTGAGTTGATGCAAACCAGGTCAAAACACGTCAATATTCTCTCATAATGAGAAAGCGATGCCACATCTATTGCTGATTTCCAGAGTTCATGTGTATTAGCCTGTTAGTTGCCTCCTCGATCACACACCATTTGGTGATTGAACAAAATCAAACCTTCAGTTTTCAGTGCTTACATAAAGTGGTGGACCGAGGCCAACAAAGCTGCTGAGTTAACTGTGCAGAGACAAAAAAAAATAAAAAATTCGGAGTGGATAATGAGCATAAACACCAATCACCGAGCCAAAACAACCAAACTGTAACTTCAGAAAAAGGAAACTCACAACACAGAACAAACTGTCTGAAAACAGAAAGTATCTCTTATTCAATCTCGTACTGAGCTCAAAGCCTGGTGTAGTTTGCTGGAACTCATGTGCTTCTCGCTGAGTTAAGGAGATGCACTTTTATGGTAATATTCACCATCTTTATTGGTCATGTAAATCTGTCATTGAAAAAAAAAAAAAAATGACAAACGTTTTATAGGCTGGGGTTCTTGAATGAGACACTTCATCACTGTAACTGAACACAGTTTTCGGTCGGAAAGCTGGTGGAACTTTTTTATTCATAGTTGTTTGTAAGATGCTTGACATGTGACCACATGTAAAATCAGACTCTTGAGTTTAACGTCCAAAATATGAAGAACATTTAATACACTGAGTATGTGTGAGGGAGAAAGGGAGAGAGAAAGAGACACAGTGAGAAGGAGAGCTAGCGAGAGAGAGCGAGAGAGAGAGAGAGAGAGAGAGAGAGAGAGAGAGAGAGAGAGAGGGAAGTATGGCATGAGAGCAATTACCCTCAGTAATTTCATCTGCTGACATACACATTGCAGGATCATTTTAAAACTGCAAGTCTGAAATGGAAAATTTTAAGCTCAGCCATTAAAATCTAAGAATTCAAATAACTTTCTTCATTGAGAAGTTTATAGATTCCACATTACAAATGACCTTGAACAGAGAGAGAGAGAGAGAGAAAAAAAGAAAAAATGCTAATAAAAAAAAGTGATGGCCGAGATCGAGTTACAGTGGGTTAAAAAGGTTTAAAATGGCTGATAAAGGCACAGAGTGAGAAGTTTGAGCGTCTGGACAGACTCCCAGTGAATTAGTGAGGTTCGATGCCTTTAAAGCGGCACTTTGCTGCGTATATTAAGACACCATTATTAGGTGAAAGGTGCTTACTTGGGGATAAGACTTATCGCATGGTAGTAGTGATACCCCTGTGGTTGTGCAGAGCAGCAATTACAACAATCAAGAGATCAGTTTTCTGTGTCGTGGTATCAGCCGAATTACATAATTACAATTATTCTTTGAAGATATCGCGGCCTGTGATCTTTCAAAAGGAAAAAACATTATGAAACAAAACTGTTCCGTTGCAATCAGCCTCTGATGAGAAAGCCATCTTTGACTGATTAAAAACTCCAACATACATTTTTGAGAGACTTCCTGTTTGGTCTGTCTCACATCCCTGCCTCAGACCAACACGCTGTCTGTTGACAGTTTTTTCTATTCACTCCATTAAAGTCCTCTCAAATATTTACAGAACTCCTTTTAATAACTGCATTTCCCTTGCCTTTTTTTTGTTGGTTTTTTTGTACGCAACTATCTTTGTTGCACAAAGCTTGATTTTGTTCCTTTGGATGATTGCATTAATTTAAAAAAAAAAAAAGGGGGAAAAAACCCAAAACATCCGCCAGGTTTATCCTTCATAGACTGTTTTCTGTGGCATGCATTGTCTCTGACAATTAGCCCTGAGAAATGGAGTCTTCGGTCGCAGGCCTGGCCTTTTATTGTATGCTGACAGACAATTCCCTCTGGGGTCGCAACTCTGCAGCCACACAGAGACAATAGAAAGCCAATAGAAAAGACAAACCACAGAAATGAGCTCCGAGGAGAGGCACGGCCACTTTTAACTCCTGCGGGAGAATAACTCCGCCAACAAGTAAAGGCAGGTAACATCAAGCTCATCCACTGTCCACCTCGCTTCACTGGCCATCTCCTGTTTTCTCCTCATATCAACCCCCCCCCCCCCCCCCCCCCACCCACTCTCACACCAACTCGACCCCCACCCCACCCTCCTCGTCAATAAATCCATCTGGGAGATCAATGCCGCGGCGAATCACTAAAAGTTATCAGCTGAAGCGCTGCCAAATCAGCAAACACAATCACTATGTAAATCCATCTATACTATACATCTTCCGGGTGTAAGAGACTTCCAAGTGTGAGTGAAGCTGCTTTTCTCTAAAATGCGGGGTGGAAATGGACAATATTGGCAAGTCTGGCTGGTTGCTGAACCACAGCACATTAAAGTATATGATTCAGAACACAGTTCTCAGCACAGTGCTGGGAGTTTTCTCAGTGGGAGCGCCATGTTTTCACTGGATTTGACATGACTCCCACACTGGCAGCACATCCCAGTTCCAAAACAGCATGAAGCAAGCCTGAAGTACAGTTGATCACAGGGGTGTGGTATTTATCTGTGAAATTTGGTATTTAATTGGATCCACTTTTGCAAAACTACATGTTTTGTTTTTTAATGTTTTCTTCAGTGTTTCATCCAATTTCTCTCAATTTCCAGCAACCTGGCGGTGCTAATTTAGCCATTTTGGTTTGGTCGGGGCTGCACGGCAGTGTAGTGGTTAGCGACCGAGCCTGATGGTGAGAAAGTCCCCAGTCGGAGTAAAGGTGGGACTTTTGGCCTTTTCTGTGTGCAATTTACATGTTGTCTCTCATCGTCCATAAATTATTCGTCCTGAAATTACTGAGTGTTTTTTACTGTTTAAATGTCACTGATGTTGTCACATTTTAGGTTTGGGAGTCACACGGTTTCAATCTTCTGTATTGCTGAATTGACAATAAAGCAGACTTTGACTTTGAAAAACATTTGACGCTAAGAATGCTCTCACATTCAAAGGTGTGCTGGTGACCAGTCCAGGGTTGCTCTGCCTTTGCCCTTGGTTTGCTGGGATTGTCACCCTGCAGCCCCGAACTGGCCAATGTGGAGGATGGATGGAAAGTTTTAGCGCGGTAGCGTTACAGGTTTTTGAGAAAGTCACAATATTGGGACCATGATTAATAGAATGCTGGGAGAAAAAAAGAAACTGGAGATTTTGGCACAAAATTATTAAAAGACATCTGCTTAATATGGTTGATATAAATGCTTTGGACAGAAGATTAACTTCTTGCCACTGACAGGATATGGGGGGCATACTTCTCATAAGTGCAACACCTAGACAGGTTATGATATCAAGACAATTGAAAAGAAACAAGAAAGCATGTGTTTCACCCATTTAAAAGTGACCACATTGTCCATCCAATCACAGACAAGACTCACCGTCACGTCAACAGTCCGTAACATTAACCAGTAACCAGATACTGAAATCACAGTTAAAAAGGACAAACCATTTTAGAACCAGAAAATCCAAATTAATCCAAACGGCCTGAATCTAATTACATAAGAGGATTAAAAATACATCTTGCAACAAAAGACAAGCACAGACACGTGGAATAGACAATAGACACCTGAGACCACTTGGATGTGACGACGGGAGGAAATTGAAGCCGTTTTGCAGTTTTTAACTGCTAAACAGAAACATTGAGATAGAAAATCTTCAACTTTGTATTTCTGTTGGTGGTCATGACGACTCAAGTGAAAAGCCTCAACATGCATCTTGCTTCGACTGCTCACTTAAATGTGATTGGCTGACTTGTCCGAGAGTGGCTCCAATGTTACGAGCAGTATATTTACTCGTAGACTTCCCCGTGAGCTGGCAGCCCTGCAAAAATGTGCATTTAGAGTAAATAAAGACTTACTCAGCGCAGAGTGATGCCTGCATGCCTGTCATGTGACCGTGGGTGGGACGAGCTGTCCCAGCCAGCTGATCCCATGGAGGTTGTACTTTCTCACAGTGACACAGATAAAACAACTTGTTACATTAAAAAATAAATAATACATTTCTGTGCACATCTGAGAAGTTCTGTGCGTTTTCAACCATAACAGGAGCGACATTGTATGTTTTGATGTTTACTAGAAAGTTGCCATCGGCTGGTCATTTATATGCTTAGATTGAGCTCTGATGGCGACATCTGTGCTTCTGTCAATCATGACGCCGCCGTGGCCCCCACCCTCCCCATCGCCATGGGCAAAGCCTCCTCTTCTCCTCCTCCCCTCTCCTGTCTCTCTCTCTCTCTCTCTCTCTCTCTTGCTCTCTCTCTCTCTCTCGCTCTCTCTCTCTCTCTCTCTCTCTCTCTCGGACAGCTTGGTCGCCCGGGCCTGCAGGAGAGAGGGACTCACTGTGATGAAATAGAGGTAGGCAGTTGTTCCTCCAGCCCCAGGGTCATTATTTAAAAAGTGACAGAGACTCCAGTGAGTGAATGTGTGTGAGAGAAAGAAAGAGAGAGCAGGAGAGGTGAGGAAGGAGGGAGAAGAGAGTGGGGAGAGGAGGGAGAGTGGGAACTGGAGTGGGGAAGGTGGGTGGCAGGAGGAGGAGGAGGAGGAGGAAGAGGAAGAAGAGGAGGGTGAGGGGCTCAGTTGTGCAGGTGTATTGTCCAGCGGAGGGAGAGGGTGGTGGGAGACAAATGAATCCAGCAGGCATTTGGTACACACCGGAGATTGCTTATCGATCCAGATCGCAGTATTCAGGCCGGCCTGAGAGAGGGCTGAGAATTTTCTGAGGGAGTTAATAACCTGGCAGCTCAGCTGTCTTGTCCAATTCACCAAAGGCAGAGGCCTAATCAGGGCTGGATTCCTTTTTCTGTCTGAGGAGGGGGCTCTCGCCCTGCACCCTCTCTTTCAGCTCCTGTCTCCCCGGCCTTCCCTCCCTCCTCGGCCCCTCACTTCCACTCCATCGGAGCTCTGAAAGTGATTGAAATGACAGCCTATAGAAAGAGGCTAATCAAATTGTTTATTATCAGTCTGAATCAATATGTATGGATTGTTAAAACATCAAAGTCAGCCCCTGGAAAAGTAATAGTCGCCGGCCTGCAGCAGCTGCTCAGCCAAGGCTGGGTCCCTGGGAGCCTCACTCCATTTAAAGCGACTTTCACTCTTACTTAAGTCCTGATGACCCGACGAGGTCAGTTGGCTGAAGGGGATGTACATGGCTGTTCTACAGCGCTGCTGCATAAAACCCCTCTAAACTTCCCTCCAGCTACTCAAACACCCGTCCATTCTGCCCGACTGATAAACAATCCATCAACAAAATAAATTAGGCTCCACGGCACCGAGATAAAGACCATTGCTCACCAACTGTGCTTCTAGCAATATTTTGGACCACTGGTCATTGGCTCCCTCGAATTCAATATTTCGCCGACATCCTCTGTTTTAAATCCAACTCTCCTTTCTCCAGGACACCAGTCTGGATTGCAAATGAGGTCAGGCTGATGAATGAGTCAGCTGAAGGGATCAAATTGCTTTGAGATGGACATTGTAGTTGGTTTCAAGCCGCAAGACAAGCTGACATACAAGATTGATGGATAACCATTGTCCATTCATTGGTGCGGAGTGTGACACCTGATGTTTGGCCGGGGTCCCCTTCCATCCCTGACTCCCTGCAAACACAAGGCACGCCGCGGTTTGATAGAATGATTAGGCACTGAATGATATCTTCTTCTGCAGCGCTCCATCTTTGACCACTTTGCCGCTGGCGAACATTAAGATGGATCACAGCCACCAGGTCAAATGTGAGAGTGTTTGCGTCGCCACACAACAAATTATGTAATTTGTTGCTTTCATTTTCTCGGCCAGAAATGGACTGGTTTCAGCGTTCCGGCAGAACATTGGGTCAGAGACGACCAGGCCAAGGTTCACTGTGGTTGTAATGAAAGTGATGGGCATTTTGCTGGAAGGATCCAGTGGCTGTGGTTTCACCTGCTTGTCCTTATTTTCCTTTAATTTTGCTGTCACTCATTTCAGTAGTCAGATTACCAGTTGGAGGAAGTCAGGTCACCATTTCAAACATTACACTAATCCATACCACGATAGAAAAGGCTCCACTCCTTATCATCAGCTCCATTACAAAGGCTACATAAAGGCACCGTCATCCATCATACTCCAAATTTGTTCTGTCATTTTTTTGTTTGGGTGGAAGATAAGGGCCAGAGGGCCGTATTGATTTTATAAAAAACATGACGCTGAGCCGCCAGAAGTGGAATGTTTGTCTGTTATCGATAATTGCTATAATAACCATGACAGAATAAAAGGCCCAACTCACTCAGGAGGAGGGAGCTTCAAAAATCACCACAGCATTTTAATCTTAATTTAAACTCGTCTTGTTTTCTACCTTATGCACTTGTTGGATTCGGCTATATCAATACTAAAAGACAAGTACTTGAGGTGATCCTGTTTATACATGCAGGATAATATATCTATATCTGTTATACGGAAGCCATATTGGTATCTTAAACAAATACGATTTACTTCAGAGTAAAGACAGATTTTCACAGGATTATAATTAAGATTGTGCGACAGATGCTTTCAGATGCCTTAGAAGTTGCGTCACCACTCTGTGCACTTATTCTTGTGATAAACTGCCTTTAATTAAAGAAAATGGAGGTGGAAAAAAACAAAAAATGCATCAAACTCTGAAGGTACAAATTGATCATTTTACACAGCGTTTCCTTCATGATTATTATTTTTTAGCTCCACTGCGCACAATGAAATTACATGACTGACAATCTGGGGTGTAAAACTCATTTATGCCTCACTTCACGCCATACGCTTCTTTAGGAGATTCAAATTTCAAACACTGAGATGTCAGCTACCACTGAGGTTCCATCATGAAGTAGTAGCAAATCTGCATATACAAATCAAATGTGACTCTGAATGAATGAATGAACAAGCGAGTTGATTGTATCAAAAGAGGAATTCAACACATTGACTTTTGTCTATTTGCACACATTGCTCCACTCTCTCTCTCTCTCTCTCTCTCTCTCTCTCTCTCTCTCTCCCAAGCAGAGTGAGCTATGAGCACTGGCTGATGGCAGGGTTACAGTAAGGTCCTTGCCAAAGTAGCGGCGGGCACGTCGCTGCATAGCAAACACCCAGGGCTCCTGCTCTTGACATGACGGGGGTCTCTAATTAAAGAGTGCAACGAGACACCCCTAGCCAAGGCTCTCCCTATCAGCCCTACACCCACAATTAAGTCCTCCATGGGATCCAAGGCACTGCATTATTGATGGAGCAGAACGTTTGATTAGAAACTCTTAACACAGCTCCGGAACAGAACAGCCAGTCCATTGTCATTAAACACCACTTAAACCAAGACAAAACACACCAGTTGGACATGCTTCTTAAACATCCGGGTTATGATGAAGTCAGGGGGGAGGTGGGGCACAATAGTGTGTGGGGGGGTTACTGGATTGTATGTCAGCACTGCCTCCTGCGAGCATATGCTGAAGGCTTCTAGTCATGCAGGATCAGAAGATAAACAATATACCTGCAGGCCAAGTGAACAGGGGTTTCCTTGATCACTTGCAAGGAGGGGGAGAAATTGTGGATTTTGCATCCAGGAAACACATGTAAGAGATAAAAAAGCAAGCGAACCGCAGCAATGTCGGCACTCCGTATGATGAGTCAGGGAATGTTTGAAATTATAACAACCCCTTCACCAGGAAATATGTACTTACATCAAAGTCAAGCTGCTCTAAGTGGGGCTAAACAGTATTACCGGCACACAGTCAATCAACTGTTGCCCTGTGCGTAGATAACGCATCGCTTCATATCAAAAGCCCTGCTAATGAGAACACGATGATGTATACAATACCAAATCATGTGTACAGATGTGTGGATGTAACATATAGATGGGTATGTAATGGGGTGACAAATTAAAGCGCGCACGGGAACATGCACACAGAGTCGAAAGCATGAACTATGGCTTCACACACAGAAGACTTGTGCAGAGGGTGGTTTATTTAATTATTAGCTTTTTCCCCTCTCCTGCATACATGTCCTTGTGTGTTTGGGGGAGAGTAAAGGGAATACTGCAAATTTGCCCGCTTCTCCTCTGCAATAGGCCTAATTAATACACACTCAAGGGTTGATAACACTGTGGCTGAAAGTAGATCTCCTTAAGAGATACTTAATCCAACTAAAGATTGCACTGCTCCCCCTCTCCTCCGTGGCATCACAATCAAAGGTATTGGGTGGGTCTCTAGTGGACTCATTAGCAGACTACTCAGCGGTGGGGGTCTCAGCAAAGCTGCAGCGCTCCCCAGCTCCCGCCTTCCACCATCAAATACACACAAATGCACAAAACTCATCACCACTAAAATACAGCCCGACGCCGCTTGCTGACCCGGCCGATCAGAGGATTTTCCGTTATTATGACGTTCATTCATTCATTCATTCATTCATTCATTCATTCATTCATTCATTCATTCAGTATCGCTGATGGAAACACTACACACTCTCATCAGCCCTGTGATTAATCACCACCTTATCGGCAAGCCACAAACTGCCTCTGTGTGTGCGTGTGCATGTGTGTGCGTGTGTGTGTGTGTGTGTGTGTGTGTGTGTGTGTGTGTGTGTGTGTGTGTGTGTGTGTGTGTGTGTGTGTGTGTGTGGTTGAGCTCTCCTCTTACGAGGGCAGGGGTCAGATATCAGGGGCAGCAGTGATCAGCAGCTACTCAGTGAACATCATCCAGGCTAATGAATGTTCAGGCGCTGCCTTTTAGTGTTTCCACCCACAGTCGTGAGAGGAACCGAGCATGCCATCATGCAAATATAAATAGTGACATCCCGAAGATCAGCCACAAACAATGACTGTCTTTAATAGTCACCGGTCCATCACAAGCACAGAGAGACAGGCAGTCACACACTATTTTCTATATTCATGCTTACGGGCAATTTAGATTCTCACCAGTTAACCCTAGATGCATGTTTGTTGACTTTAGGAGATTAGAGTTTCTGTATAAAACGCGACACAAAAAGGCCCTCAACCCCCATTCAAACTGAGGATATTCTTGCCGCGACTAAGGAGTGCAAACCACTACACTACTGTGCAACCTCATTTTTAAAAGTGTAATGTCCAGCTTTGTTTCCTTTTGGAATATGGACTTCCTCAATGCAAATCTACTTCTTTCTGTCACATTCTTCTTGGTAAGTTTGTTGCATCATTTTTGGCCTAAAACCAATTGTAAAGAGTTGTTTATATTATGTGGTTTTTGAAATGCATACCATTTAAAGATAATATTCCTCTCATGGGAATAATTTGTTTCAGATCATCAGAGGGCGGTTTTTCGAGTGCCAGCTTGGCTCAACAATATTTCTGTGAGACAAAGATCTTTATTTGTTACATGGAAACACAACAAATTGTGTTCCCATGTGGTCAACTATTGTTGATTGATCAGATCAAAACCATCTTCTACTCATCTGTTGCCTCTATATCTAATTTAACAAATTTTCAGGTGTGACACCTGAATCACTGACCCAGCAACGTTTTTCCATGTGACTATTGTGTAACTCAAAACAATGAATATGAAACAGTGATGTGCATGCATACAATGTGCAACACACCTCAGCCAGAGATTCATTATTACTGGAGGCTACTAGCAGCAGTATCTTTATTCAAACTATGCCTGTGTAGATAAAGTTTTAATTTACAGGTGAATTTGGCCAGTTTTTGAGTGTGGATGGATGGGACTTTGCACCTTATTTTTTGCTTCGGATATCAGGTGACCATCTGTGAACACCTAAATCATGAGCTTGTAGACATTTTTTGGTAACTCAGCAGAAGAAAGCTCAATTTCACACGTTGTATATGATCGCATTTTATTATCAAACCTAATTGAGTAATAATTTGACACAAAGTTGTGAAAAAAGTCAACAGTTTCCTTTGTATAGACTGTGTACTTATGCAAGAGCAGTGCGTTAAATATCTAAACCAATAACAACAACAATAACAACCACAACAATAACACAGTGTTAAGGATCTCTGATGTATGTTGTGTTCTCTGTGCGACTTGACATACAATTCATTTATATGGAAAATTAATAAATAACTATGTCCTATGTACTTTAAGAGGCATTCTAACTCAAGTCAAGCGGACACAACCCCTTATGGAAATCCACTGTGGTCCTTTCATCTGGAATAATCTGTATATCTATCCTTGTACCTGCTCTGAATTCATAATACAGCAGGTTAGTAAGAAGGATCAGGTTAAAGAGTGCTGAGCCATGTTAAACCACTGCGATGCGGGAGCATGCATCATGTCCACGCATTAATAAAAGGCAACTATGCTATCATTATAAGCACCATACGTGCTCGGGCTGCACTTCCTGCCCGCTCTAATAGCTAACTGGTCAAGGGTGATTTATCTGATAAACTGCTTTTGTGTTCCACAAGCCTGAGAGATGGTTTAGTTTAGCCTAGTCGGCCATAATACGCTTTATAAATACAAAAACAAATGGTTGCCTAGGGAGGAGGAAAGATGTAGCTTGTATATTTGTGTTGGGTGGGGTGGGTGTAGGTCAAATTGTATCCTCTTGTGCCTTCGGGGGGTGGTGGTGGTGGTGGTGGGGTGGGTGGGTGGGTGGGGGGGAGGCAGGAAGAGCCAGAGTTATAACTCTTCCATCACCTGCCTCCTGCCTCCCATGCATTACTCAGGATCAGGATATAGCACAAATTGCAGCCGGCATCCATTAGTTCTTTTCAGGGTTAATATTGATGTAGATATCATTCCTATCTGCTGTGTCATTTATTTGAAATACTATGTGCGAGGAGTAGCTCCGGCAGTGAATCAAATCAATTGATAGAGCAGTTAGCCTCGCAGCCCGGGCTGCCTGGGAGCCGCCGAGCGAGCATGAAATATTATGGAGATTGTTCTTTAAAGTGATCTCTTCATCATCATTTGTCTGCAGCCCGGGCGATCCTATCCCCCACCGCTCCGCCGCGTTCCTCTTGGGCACCAGCTGTCATAACTAAATCAGCCGGATAATGCAGTCGTGCACGCACTTCTACCGCATGCCCCTGCAACACCCACTGCCCCCCTACCCCATACAACCCCACCCACCCACCTCCCTGCCAACTACCTCCCTCCTCGGCTCCCTCCACCCTCCCTCCCTCTCCGTGCTGCAGCCACACGTGTCAAGGAGCATCCAGAGAGTCGCTCATCATCGCTACTGATGGCCCTCCTCTCTGGGGCCTGCTTGTTTATGTCACTTCCTATGTGCGGGGCTGCTAGTTCATGTCACCCTCTGCAGCAGGGGAGGGCACGCCTGCTGTTTTACTTCATGTTCGGCTGCTCGTGACGGGCAGAGAGAGGCGAGGTGAGGCGCCGGGGCTCGCTGACAGTCCTTCCCCGATGTTATGACAGCCAGTCGAGCTGCCAGTCCGCTCCGCGCCGTAAGTGAATATGACGGAGACAGTTTTTATGGCGCTCTTCACAGTCTGTTAGCATGGGGCTGGATGACTGTTTTTACTGCCCATAAATGGAGCGGCGTGCATATTTTCTGAGTCATTAGGAGGACAGTCAGAAGACGCACTCGGAGGGAGATGCACGCCACTTAGGCCGAGCCGTTTACCATTGTAAAAACCTCATAGCCGAGCCTCTCGGGGTGATGTAAACTCTTACTTGGGAGAACATTTCCATGTGTCAGGGAGAGATGAGATGAGAGGGCATCTTCAATGACAAGGTGTGGAGGATACAGGGCCCCAAGAGGAAAAAGCTGCATTATTCAGTGTCACGACACAAAAGATCCAGGAACCAGCCGTGCCACCCTGATCATTGCGTTATACCCTACTGATATTACAGTCAACAAACTGACAGCTGACGGAGTCGTCCTCGAAGGCCCTGCGAGCCAGTGGCCGACCGACACTTGGTTTGTGTGAATCTACACATTTCTGGTAAAAAAAACCCGAAAACGACGAGAAACGACGGGTTTCGGATGTGATTGCTTTGCTGAGTGTTACTACTTGTGTAAAATAAACAATGGCAATGCTGCATTTCTTGTGGATGCAGAATAATGAACACCCTCTATGATTCATCAGGCATTGGAAAACCGTCAACAGAAGGAGAATACCAGGGAAAAGTAAATAGACACAAGATCCGAACTGAAAGAGCCTCTGTAGCTTCATGCAGCCTTTTCCTCTGATGAAAGGACGCCTCATATTTTCTTGTGATGACTGACATTGAATTTTATGTATTGTGATCGTGGCCAACCGCAAGACAAACACACAATTATGCTACAACTCCTAACATTCAGCACAACATGGATATTCACGGGTGAAACCGTCTCAAGTCATACATTTATACTGATTATCTGCTGACAAAATAGGCATCTATATTGTTGAGACAATGCGGTCATACAGCAGCCAGTTACATCTATATTTTCTAAACAAGTGGCTCTGGGCGGTCTGGCCGAGGCGGCGACATCTGCACGGCGCTCAGTCAGGAGGAACAATGAGCGCTCTTAGCTGAGAACAGAACCACTATTTGTCACTGTATGCTGATAAAATTCATACAGGGGCATTGTATGGGTCTGAAAATGGATGTTAAATCCATTAATCAAAGCCAGATGGATTGTGTGCACTACGGGTTACGTCCCATTGCTTACTCTGGGAGATACTGAGGTTTAAAAGGCCACGGTGTGCGCACATACACATGCACTTGCGTGTGTCAGTTCCCAGTGAGTGATGATGACCACTGGCTCACCATATTGATCAGCAGGAGCTTTAGGAGGAGGGGCGAGAGATAGATAGCATCACACAGACGAGGACGGCACAAGCGTCTCCACGACCGGGGTGACAAAGTTCATTTTGTGGCTTCGGTGCATGTGAAGTGTATAATGAAAGCTTTAGGCTTCTTTTTTTTTTTTTTTTTTGAAAAAAAACCCCCAAAACATTAAAATAATTAAAAGCAAGAAGTTAAAGGAGGCATGCAAGGATGTTAGAAAACAAGACGCTTAAAGAACAGAAATGAAGGAGGAAAGGGGATCAAGCACGGTGCAAAGAATGCCAGGGTTAATAAAAATAATGGTTTGAAATACCACTGAGACCACCCATCCCAAAAATGTAAGCTATGCACACATGCCACTGTAAGACACTGTTGGCATATGTGATGCAGATGTAAGTGAAGACCTGCGCTGTAGAGTGAAGCTGCGTTTTTACCGGAATCAGAAGGTGCTTGCCAGCTTCCTGCTCAGTTTAAAGATTCACATTAAAACTATGAAAATCTGTAATAATCTGCCGTATAGAATCAAAAGAGTCTGTATGTTTGACGCACGATGAAGTATAAATAACCACACTTTTTCTTTTTTTTTTAAAGAGAGCTTTTAATTCCTACCAAACTTGGGCCTTTGCCTGCGAGAAAAGTCTGGATATGTGTAATAACACACAGCGAGTATATTAGAGAACCACCACGCTGCCACCCTGGATTGTGTTTGGTTTGTGACTCACATCCCAACACCAGCTGGAGGCCGTCCCCGCCCAGCCTCCCGTCGCTGATTGGACAGGTAGGACCCAAGAGAGTGTTGCTCCTCTCCACAATTTTTCCACAGAATCAGCAGAAAGAATTTTATAGTGCTTTTTTTTATTTATTTTTTTGTGCATGTGTGCGTTTTTCACCAACCTAAACAATGTGTGTGAGCTCCGCACCGTCATACACATGGCTCTGCTTTTGGCTTGGAAAAAAGTGGATTTCTCTCTTCTCTCTTCCTGTGGTTATTAATTATACAGATATTGTTCTGGCACGCAGCACAAGAGGGCTGCTAGATAGCTTTGGAGGCTCATCTGAAGTGGAGACTCTGAACTTTAATTTCAGTGTTGGACTTTAATATCCTCTCGCGTGGTCCAAGTGGTGCTCTGTTCTGTCTCTGTCGGGTGTGCAGGGCCGGGACACGCAGGGCCCTGGCAGCGTGGGGGGATCGGCCTGCGTAGGACAGCCTCTCACGGCTCCCTGGGGGCAGATCTGTGCAAAGTACACTACAAATTACACAGTGGGTTGCTGTGCACCCCGAGCCAGTGTAAACAACAACATCGTTTCCCCCCCTCTTATACTATGAATCAAACTGAACTTATACGACCCATGTCTGAGTCCACACCCATGCTTTCTGCAACACCCCCCCCCCCCCCTCCCTCTCCCCCCATACCCTGTTTAATGACACACCTACGTAGTAGTGCTCAACCTCCGAGCTCGCTTCCTCTCTCCTCCCCCTCCCACTGACTTCATTCATGAAAACTCCTCCTTCCCGAGGCCCCGCCGCTCTCGGCGTGTCACACTCTGCAGCTGTTTCATTTTAGGGGAACCGGGGACTCCAGAAGTTTGCCTCGCAGCCACCAGACTGCTCTCAGAGCCAAGTGGAAACCACAGCCAATACTTGTCCGAAGTGCTCTGGCAAAGTTAAATATAGAGCCCCTCAGTTGTTGTAAGAGATTTAATAAATTCCTCCTTCAAAGTTAGTATAATGCTCTCTGGTTTAAAAGACCAAAGTCCCCTCGCTTGTTATTTCCCAGGCCTATTTGTTGATCTCTCATTGCTGGAATATAACATTTCAGTAATGGTCTGCTGCAAACCAGCTGATGTGTTTAATAAACTTTACTGTGCCTCAGTCTGGAAGCTACCTCCCACTTCGTCAGAGACACGGAGGAGAGCGGCGGGCCACAGCGCAGGACAATGATTCATTAACACAACTAATGCAGCAACAACATCGAAACAATGTGTGACTAATAACCTCACCTCAGCCTGTCACGGTTTCATCTGCTTATGACTGATTACAGAAATCAGGAAATGAATGCAGTCCTAACATAAAACATGCGTTCTCTGATATCATAATCAGACTCCCAGTTGCTCAAGTATTTTCAAATTTTAAAAGAATTTAATAGAACAAAGGCAACCATTAGAAAAAAAATTTACAATCTTATTTTTCCAACCACAAACATTTTTTTAATGCATTCCACTTATTTTTAAGTTTATTAAAACATGACTGTTTATTGACATATTCATAATGTCTGTATAGTATGTTTACACGCCACCCTAATGGTTTACACATTGTGAGAAGATTTTTAACAAAGTAATCTCATCCTGATTTTGATTGATCCAAGATGTGTTGTGCAGTTATGAAATGGTTTCCATGCCAACCCATGTGGTAAACAGGAAGATGTGGCCGTCACAAGTGAACGAGAGGAAGAAAGAAAGAAAGAAAAAAAGAAAGAAAGAAAGAAAGAAAGGAAGACAGTTTCTTTTTCCTTTTTCCTTTAAAAAAATAACTAGTCTCTTTCAAACTTCTTCTAACTGACAACAAACTTGTGTCGATTCAATCTGTTAAACAGTATCCAAGTATTTTTTCATCCTAATATTCAAGTTACCGAACTTAATCAATGTGGAAAATACATTTCATTAGATATTATTGATTGTTCTTTATGCATTGCATTTTACACATGAAAATATAATTTTGAAAACTTTTAAAGTTTAAAGACTGTAAAGCAATTTTAATTGAACTTTATCATTTACAACCTGTAATATTTATCAAAAACAAGCACGTAAATACAACAAATTAGTAATGATTGACTGAATTATTATTCTAACAATTATTCCTGCAGAAAAGTGTTTTAATTCAGAATTTTGTATTTTTCTTTAAATGGTTAATGTGACTAACACAATTGTAATAATAAAAAAAAAGAAGTGCGTTAACAATAAGAGCTTCTATAATACAACCCCCCCCCCCCCCAAAAAAAGTATTAGTAATTTTAATGAATTGAGGGCAAATTGTGTAGAATTAGTGTTTTCTATTCTTTGTCTGTTTCCGAGCTCAAGTATTCTCAGTCATGCTACAGTTTTACCGAAGACTCCTCAGGATTATTAGATTTTTTCTCTCTGTGCTCATCACACTCTAATCCTTTAAAACAAAGTCCTACAAACTACGACCTGGGCGGCACAAGCACACATACAGACACACTGTACCCTCACGTATCGCTAATAGGAGGCGGACTGGCAGAGCCCTGCGCCAATATGCGTCCCAGCTGCGGGCCTGGGCCTGGCAGTGCACTCGCCTCAGACAGAGGGGGCTCTGTGGTGGAGGTCTGTGTCACGCCATCAGAATGCGTGGCAGCGTGCTGTGGGTCCTGAGAAAAAGAGCCCGGAGCTCCGCATTATCAGCTGGGTTGATAACGGCATGGAAACACTGAGGCCAACAGGAAAGACACGCAGGGATCCTTCCCAGACCTGGCCACTGTTCTCCTTTCACTGCCAGTAACCCCTCGACACGCTCCTCGTGCTCAGAAAGCCTCTCGCCAGGCTGTTAGCAAAGAAACTCTGTCCGTGGACCCGGGTCGAGGAGACTCCGAGGGGAAAAAGTGATAGCCTGTGGTCAAAAATGAAAAGATGATGTCATGAGGATACACGGCGAGTTCCTGCAAACTCGTTTTTTTTTTTTTTTTTTCTTTCTCACGCCGATAAAAACAAAATGAAAAACAACGGGGTGCAGATTGCTTTGAAAGGATTCGTTGTTTATTTGATTTTTCTACATTTACGCTACAGACATTTCAAATCGCAAATTTATAATTCATTTGTATTCTGTTCTCCAGCTCACATCGGCTCAGTCCGTGAACAGGATACGGTCACTCGCCACTTGGACAAACACTTCCATCCCGCTGACCTTCCTCATGTTGTGTGCACATGATGTTTCCATACATAAACACATAGCGGGAGCGGACATGCGAACACAGAGCTGTAATTAATACCATGTACAATTTCCCCCTGCCCCAGCAACAGCACCCCCGCCCCATTGCATCCCCCAGCCCCATATTAACTCGGAGGGGGGGAGAAGAGGCGTCATCCCCCGCCCCCTCACCCCGGCTCTTCCTCCTCTTGTGAGGGGAAGAGTGCAGATGTGAGGAGGGTCAAATAAATAGCCGCGATTCAGCCGCAATTCCACTCTGACATCCACTTAGCCTCAGGTTCCCTCTGCCAGCAGCCACCTGTTGCTCTTCTTTAAACACTGCCTGGTGAGGAGGAAGTCCTCTCATGTGGAACTGAGCACCCCCCCCCCCCCCCACCCCCACCCCCCACCCACCCACCCCCACCCACACTCCCTCCACTCCCAATGTACTCCCTGGAACTGTAGTGGATTAAATAAATTGCAGGAGGGATTCAGAAAAAAACGTGATTCAGGCCCTTAACGTGCTTTCGCACCGAACAGACAGGGAATAGTGGAAATGGAGAAGAAAGACGAGGAGGCACGGAGATACAGGGAGATTCAGCCATGTGGCCAGATGCTAAGACCATCAGGTCTGTGTGTGAGGAGAGACACTGGAGGGATTTACTGTGCAGGACTGGGGGTAAAGTAACAGTACATACGACGTTTTACCTTCGCAATGTCAGACAAAGTTGAAACTTAACGACACATGAACTGGTCATATTATACAAACACACACATTTGCACTGACTTTAAAAGTGAATTATATCATGTTTTGGTTGAAAACAATCTAAAATAATCGAGGAAGATAATAGAAAACAAGGTACGCATCAGATGTGATGTTGTTGGCATGTCTACTAGCAAGCCAACTGAATATCCTTAACCCAGTCTCACAGCATCGTCACAATAACTTCTTCTCAATATGAAAACATGTTCAAAAGCAGTATAGCAAAATCAGTTATTCCTCATTGGTCAAGATTGAAAACTTTGAACACAACGAAGATGTGTGTAGATACACTGATACACTATTAAGATTAGCTTGTTGTAATTCATGCATCATTTCCACAAATTCTAATTTGATTCATAATAAAAGTCCAGGAATGATCAAAAGAGCCACATGAGACCTTTGAGACACAATTATCCACACTCGTCCTAGAATGTAATCCAGTGGTGGATAAGTAGTTTTCCTGAAAAGCTCGGACTGCTCAAGTACTACAAGTTACTGGAAATTCAATATTTGTAACTGAAAAGCAGCGTGTGAGATAGTTTTGATGAGCTATCGTCTCTGTATGTTTGTCTCCCGGTGACGATACGATTTGTGATCTTTTAAATGCAGTAAATACGTTTTTACCTGTTTGTGTCTTGTTTAAAATAATACAATCTGTATATCATTTTCTTTATTTTTCCTTATAATATTTGCTCTTTTGCATTTCCTTTCAAAATGAAAGTCAAGCATGTATCATATAAAAAGAGATTTCAGTCATAAGTTTTAGTTGAACTGATCTGATCTGATGTAACAGGAGCTGTAACATGACAGGCTGAAAGTCTTTAACTAAGAGTGGAAAAGAAGCCAGACTGGGTTCTGCAGTATTGGCCCTAAATGACGAAGAAGTGATATTGTACCTTTAAGAGTAGAAACTAAAAGTGACCTCATTGTTTGGCATGAAAAAGATAAATCATTTGCTTGATATCCAACTAAATAGGAGCAATTTACTCTTTGCTGTTTTGTTGCTGGACAGTTTTTACACGACATTGCAAAAACAGTGTGTCCGAGGTTTTTATAGATGTGCTTTGACTTTGGGGGACTTTGCACTGGTAACTTCAAATGACCTAAAATGTCCTTTTGATCAAAGCTAATTAAACACAGGCAATTACCAAAGTGAAATTAGCAACATTTAAACGCATCCATTTACTTGATTAAAGTCAGATGATGAGTGTGAGATAAGTGAAGACCAATACTGGAGGAGATGAAAGCAATAGGTCTCGATATTGGGTGTCAGGTGAAGCGCACAGACTCAAGAGAAGGGCTGCGACAAGAAAAAAAAAATAAAGGGAGGAGAAAAAAAAAGAAAAAGGACCTACAGGTAAATAAATGAAGAGCGATGACCGTGTCACATCCTCCCGGTCGAGCTCGACTGGGTATCGTGTAAAGCTCAAAGCTTTGCCCCCGAGTGTCGTATGCTCCCACGCGGGCCCCGCCGCACATGCACCGGGGCCTCTGGTTACAATGCGCAGAAATCCTGCCCGCTCAGACCGGGCTCCATTACTGAGCGCCGGAACAAAGATTGAAGGGTAAGTGCCTCCCTCAAGTAAACGTAGAAGCATTCAGATTTATGGGGCACAAATGTGTCAGTAGAGGAGGTCTCTTATGTATGACGCAGAGCTGACAGGGCTAATTATGATCCCATTAGCGGCGCCTGTTGTCGCGATGCCTTTGAGAACCTGGTGAACAATCATTTCACCGAGCGTCCTCGTGTTAACCGGTACCAGGACAGGACAAGCACGGTGCAAAGGAGAAAGCATGTCAGAGACACACCGATTGTGTTACTGAGCCTCCGGAGCCGACTGCCGAGGTCTGTGTGAGCGGCGAGCTGGACCCCCCCCCCCCGCAGGAGAAGCAGCTTCAGAGTTTAACTCTACTCACATGGCAGATGTCACCAAACAATCACACAGTAGCGTAACAATCCTCAAAATTCATCTCAAATGGACCCGTTTTCTTCCGTTCCCACCTTCCCTCTTCACCTCTCTCTCTTTTCAGCCACTGATATGAATAATGAGGCAAAGGGTTAACGGCGGGTCACGCGCAGCTCCCAATCTGCCATGTTATTTATTCAGCGGAATGAGAAATTGATCACATTATTGTGTTAAGAGGGACCTGATTCGTTATAATCAGCCCGGTATTGGCAGACCGGGCCCGCGGGCCCCACTATTGCATTAGGAATGCTCAGGCAGCCATAGGTCAGCCCCACTCAGGCCATTTTACAACTTCACATCACCCCCCCCCTGACCTTTTGATGACCACTGACCAAGACAAGACAAAAGTAATATATGACGGAGCGATGGTAGCCGCAGGTTGCATGTTCACGGCAGGCGACCACACGTCCGGGAACGATCATGAATCCCACAACGGTTCACGTACGTTTCAGACAAGTGAAAGCCGACAGTGAGTGTGTGGGTGTGGGTTCCCCCACAGAACACCAGTAGGCCACGACCTATGAGCTATATTTCTGTCAAAAAGATTGAGTTTTATTAGGGGGATTGTGTTAACGCGAGCAGAAAGTCAATATTTCAGTCATTTCTGAAAGGAAAGGGTAGAATCTGCCGTAACAGCTGCTTTGAAATGGTTTCTTTGACCATTTTCACTATTTTCCAAAGGGATGAAAAACTGTGTAAACAGCCAGGTGCACTAACCTGCTTCCCCCCGTGGTTACCTCACGCCAGCTCATTAATCAAATGACTCCGCGGCTCTGTTTGCACTGGGCCACGATGTATTGGTCAGTGCTTGTTGATTTAACTATAACACCCCAGCACACAAAAATGGCCATGGATCCGAGTTAAATTTTTAATGAAACTCCCTTCTTTTTTTATCAACAACCGCGCTGTTTATCAGCATTACTGGACTGGGTTGGTATCTATGTTGATTGTTTTAAAGAACCTTTTTTGGTGCACTTTTGGTGTGTTGTCTGTAAATATTTGATCAGCTTGTGAAGTTTAACTTTCAACAGTGCATTTTATATATTTTTTTATTTACTGTAATACATAAGGCATGAGTTGTACCAAGTGTTTTGATCCCTGGTTTTTAATCAATTTTAACGAAGTAAATATCTAATTATGTCAAATTCAATCTGACTTTGCTTTTATTCCTTTGTGTTTTTTAAGTTGTGTACAAATCAAAGCAAAAGATTTTAGGGCAGCCCCTCAAATTGATGTTAAGTTTTTTCCCCTAGACTTTAATTAGAATAAGAATAAATAAAACTGATCAAATAATTGATCAAATAAAAATAATGAACAAAACAGTCATTGACAGGAATACGTTTGCATGTGAAGATTATTTGCCACATCTTTGAGATCAGCAATAGAAAACTATGAGGATTAACATTTATAATTGTTCCAGCAATCATTGTTTAAATTCCTTTAATAAAAGTCTTTTTATGCGTACTACCACACTAAACTTTAATCTAACTAATTCCCATATGGAATAGTAGCAAATCCAAAAAGATTTTTGTAATCTTTAATTTTATTCAACAATACTTGAATTGTTGTCTAAGTGTTAAGCTGAAGTATATCACCTGACATTGTGTCACTTGCCTGGACAATCTGAATTCGCTTCATCTTAATTAGGACCCGAGTGAAGCAACACCACCGCCGCCGCCTGAGCACAAACATTTCAGAGCGACTTCCACCTCAGAAAAACACTCCTCACTCTGCCCGACGCCCGCTTTCATCCTCCGTTCTCCCCCCAGAACGCCACGGCTGTTTACAGTGAAAAACATCTGCATTGAAATTATTCCACTTCCCGAGGCTTGAATAAAATCAAGCCTCCACAAAACAACAACAGGAAGAGGGCCATTTTTACAATAGCGGTGTTTAAATATGTGCACGAATTTAGTGACGCCTGCGAGCAGAGATACCGTGTCAGCAGGGACGGGCGCAAAATAGCATCCTATTTTCACTTGAGCCGACACCCGGGGAACTCTACACCCTGAAATAATGTCTGCCTCTGGATTTCTTGGAGTTTGTTGAGTTTTTCCATGTGTAGGCCCCCTAAAGCTGTTAAGCATGAATAAGAAAAAACAACAGGTATTATAGACTGAATGTTACTACACCGTGAAGGCTGCATGTGCTCCACACCCTGATTTACTAGGTGTATGAGAGTTTCACAGTATTTATAGCTCCGTTTGTACTTTTAGCTCTGATATCTTTGTGTTTCCTATGTGAACATGGAAAGAGCCTGACCCGGTCAGTCATTAACCAGCTCCAGCCGCTTTCATCTTCTTCACCATTGATCCCTACAGAGTACACAAGTACAAATTCTGTATTTCACATTTGAATGTGTTTTTTTTGGGGGGAAATCAAGAGACATAGTTTGAGTTTGCCTCATATTTGTAGTGCAATTAACTAAACGCACGCCCAGTTTGACGGACAAGTTACCCAGCCAATAACCGTTAAATAATCAAAAATAACCAGATGATTTTGTCTTCTGTACTTTGTCCTCCATCCAATTTCCAAATGAGCCCGAGTCGCCTGGGGACGTTCAGGATTCAGAAACCACGATGCCAAAAAAGCTGCAGGTCCTGGTGTAAACATCCCGTCACTCCCCAAGCCGCACCAAACTTGTTTTAAAAATGTCTCAGCGTCACCCTGAAACGTTTACACAAGGAGTTGTGCACGCAAAATTAATCTTACTGGCTTATAATTAAGACATTGAGGAATTTCCCTCGACACGAGATGAGGCTGGCAACCCTGGTGCTCTCCCCCTAACAGTAGCCTTGAGAAAGTGTGTGTACATAAACCTCCTGTGGTTACCCAAATGTTGTAAACTGTATAACTAAAGCTTAGGCCTCATTCATAAGCTGTTTACCTTGTCGATAAATCACGGCGTCCCTCAAGCGACAAGTGGTGACACGAGGCTAAAGAGAAGAGGGATGGATCTGAATTGTAAAACCTGAGCCAAAGTAAACCTGCGTGGAGGGAAGCCGGTTGGCGATGAAAGCTTTTTGTGTTTGGATTGTATTAACCGTAACCAGAGACATGGATACTTTAAGTCAAAAAACAACAAGCGGAATTCATCTGCTCAAATAACTGCATCAAAACACGGACGTGTGTTTGGGCACCAGGGGCGAAACGTGTCGGGCAAAACAGTTCAGGTGCAGCTGCTGCAGCGCTGGCCGCGCTCTATGTGATGGGATCCAACCACTGCAGGCCACACACACTCCAAGGGATGGAACTGTCCACATAGCCAAGGTGCATTTAAAGATTTATTTAAAGTTTTTTTGGATGTATACATACAAGAAAGAATAAATTTTTTTTTTTAGTTGGGAATTTTTCCACGTTTTTAATGTCAAACAAGTATAAAATATGTAACCGAATAACAAAACAACATGAAATTAGAAAGTGGAAACTAAGGAAAAGCTATAAAAATGGCAAACCTTTTGCGTAAAGATTACTCCAGAGACATTGTTTTACATATTTATATGAAATATTGTACTTTAAAATAGTTATTTGTGTTTGATGTGATTTGATTCAGAAAAAAATATATGCTATAATCTTTTCAATTTAAAAGCGTCTTGTCTGCACTATTAAATCCATCTATAATCCTGTAAATATATTTTCAAACTCCCTGCAGTGCAGGAGATGTTCCATAATTTCTGGTTCATCACATGTTTCAGGTTTCACATCACAGTTTTTGACGTCACAAATCTGAACCTACTGAAAATATCATTTTTATGGTGAAACATTGATGTAAAATTTCCCCCCTTCAGAAGAAAAAACAGGATGTAAAATATACTTTTGATTTGATTTGATTTGATAGTGAAACTCACATTTTCAACGTATACAAAAAAAATATATAGTTTTTTTTGGGCAGAAAGATACTTTTGGTAAAAATGAAAATATTTATGCACGTTTTTCCAACTAATTTAATTTAGTCAAAATAAAAAATGTCTTAGGTTCCATTACTGTTTTGACATAAAAGCACATTAAATTGACACGTGGACAAAATGTATAGTTCTATCTTGTTCATTCCTTTTCCTTTGTTTTATTTTATTTTTGCATTATTTTTGAATGAAACTACAGTTGGATATTTATTATCGTTTGAGTGATTATGGATTTTATTATAAAACTACATCATAAAAGTTACATTTTGTCTCCAAGATGTAGACCTGTCAAAGTAAATAATAAGAGTGAGTGCATTCAGATATAGTGCAATTTGCACCACACTATACATACATACAATATTCTTACTCCACCAGGATTATAAACGGAATATTTTCTTGATTCTTGAGGGGATTTGTCTCATTTTCCGGGTGCTCAGTGCAAAAACAGAATTAAACGCAGATGGCAAGAAGCCAATAGAGCATTAAAATAAAGATTGATGGAGATTCAAATGTACAATAGGTACAAGTAAGGTCAGTCTCCACCAAAACAGCTGCATCAATACACTTAAAGAGAAAAATAAAGACTAATGGCTCAAGCAAACTTCGCAGCCTGCATCCTCACACCGAATGTCTCCCTGTTATTTCATATCTAATGTCAGGTTGTTCCACATCATGGCGCCAGCACACAAAAAGCTCGCAGCCACAATATTTACTCATCACTCAGAGTTACTCTCCAGTACTTGTGGTGCGTTCACTTCAGCCCGCTGCGAGTTTCACTCCATTACACGAGTGTGTGCTCCCTGTTGGTGGAAGCACCTTCTTGTGGCTGTTTACGCCGTTGCTTTTATTGCAGCATCACTGCTGTGCTCCTCACACACTGACGGCTCTGTCGTTGCTCAGAGCATCTCAGCTTGTCGTCTTTGTGCGGCACAAAACAGCCATTTGTTTCCAACTTTTTTTTTTTTTTTTGCCGCCCCCCCATCACTGTAACTTGTAAAACGCTTTCAGTCAGGCAGTCCGAAGCTGAAACAAAGGGGTTAAGTGGAGGGCTTCTCTCAGACAGACTGAGGTGCTTTTACAAGGCGGTGAAAAGGCCTAACAGGTTCCTCAAGAGGGGGAACCTTTTCCCTGCTAAGTGAAACAACAGATTACCGCTCTGGCACGTTCCGGGAGACGCTGCAGTCTGCCGGACACCGCAGCGCCACATTCCTCATAGCTACAAGGAAGTGTTCACTTGATACCCGTTTCAAAAGGGCGGCGTGGCAGACCTGCGCCACGCGTCACGCATGGAGGTGATGGACGGACTCCTCGTAGCCCGGAGAGGTTCATGTTCAAAAACATTTAATCTGACCTGCGCTGTGTCTTTTGCCTCATTCATCAGGTGACAGTCGGCATGAGGGAGCAGTGAATTAAGTGCATATGAAACTCGGTAACTCAAACGCCACCCGTGTCCAGTTATTGACGCACAACAGTATCACATCCCTGCGTGGCCTTACGGCGCGGCTCAGTTACACTTTTGAGGAGGAGCACCTGCTGCGGCTGAAGCCACCGGGGTCACCGCGCTGAAATTTGTCAGCTCCAGACGGTGTCGGGGGGTCGACCCGTTTTCCTCCGCCACCTTCGCCGAGCACACGTCAGATCGATGGGGCTTCGCTCACATCTGCTGGAAGCATGAAGGAGGAATAATATCTGCACCAGGAAAGCTTCATCACAGGGTCCGAGATGTGACGTTAATCTGAAACCACATCTTAATTAGCATGTAGAGCTACTCACAGGAAACTGGAGAACAACTACACACCCAGGGGATTTGGTTTGGACGGGGGCAGTTGCAGTTGAAGGGGCCACCCAAAAGTGATAATAAAGATTCCTATTTAATTTTCTTTATATATATATATATATATATATATATATATATATATATATATATATATATATATATATATATATATACTCTAGGTTTTGTTGGCTTAGGTAATTACTTGTACTGTAATCATTCATATTAGGTCGGGCATGTCTCCTTGCTTACATTGCTTTCCTCAACATGCGTCTCTGGTGCAATTTGTAAGCTAATCCACATCTTTTTATGATCGTCAGTTATAACATAGTTCACTTTATTCTCTAAAAAAAAATTTAAAATACACAAAAATCCTCAAATCAAAATCATTGAACCAATAAATCTAATTTAAATTACTTTCATGTCTGTGTGTTATTTTCTTCTTCGAATTAGTAGGGAAACTTTCGACACCAGTTGTCTTCACTTCTTTAATAGTGGCAATAGAAAGGGCGCTCGAGCTGCTGAATAAAATGACTGTGCCACCATGAAAGCTCACGTACCATCAACGTTATACAACATTTTGTCTTGACATCGGTTGAGCTGTCGTTTATACATGTTATCAGAATGAAAGCTGCCAATCTACAGAACTGACTCACTGCTGTTATTTAGCCTTCTAGTACTGAGCAACGTTTAAATAAAATGCAGGAGATTGATCCTGAAAGCCTCTATTCTATTCTATTCTATTCTATTCTATTCTATTCTATTCTATTCTATTCTATTCTATTCTATTCTATTTCCTCTCTCCAAAGTCTGCTAAAGGTGTGTATGTGCTTTACTGTGGTTTAGTTCTTCTAATGGTCACAGTGAAACTGCAAAATAAACGATGCATAACAAATAAACAGCACAAAAAATACCTTAGAATTACTGCACAGGAAAAGAAACAGAGAATTAAAATCTCTTTTCTGTTATCAACGAATAGAAAAGAGGTCAAATCCAACGTAAGCAAAAAATTATTTATACAAGATTTCAGTGTTTTACACTGATTTCACCTTTTATACAAATGTGAAAATTTGAAATCCCTCCACTGAAATGTAGGTAAAGAGAATTTCAAGCCCCAATTACTTTTTATTTACTGTTGACTTTTACAGTGCTAAACAGCATGAAAAGAACATATTGAACACTCCATCACCTTTAATGAATTATTTCTCAAAACTCATTGAAATGGGTTTGACTTCTTATTGGATTCCTGTTAACGATCTGCAGTCCATTGGAAACATCCTGTACATTATGGAATTCTCCGCTATCTTAAGTGCTGTTAAATAAATAAATAAATAAATAATAGTTAAATATGACCGTCTCGATATTGGAAAATGTCCAGATATGTACATATAGTGTCACTTGCACCAGTTTTACGGGCTCAGTACATTGGATCAATATGGTGTCACAGTTTTTATCGATTTTCTTATTTTCATGTTAAATGTCAGATGCGCTGACCGGGCTAAACAGATGCTTCGCCAAAGCTTACTATGTATTATGAGAGGAGTAAAGCTTAAGTGTCCTCACTGGGGTAATTGTACCAATTCTATAAATCCAGCACCTGTCTTAGCTCAAACATTTTGTATTGTGGTATTAATTCTGCACATGTGGCCACTTTAAGCCTCCATGCAGTGGCTTCCTGAAGATTTCACAAACTCACCCGTAAACAAGCGGTCTAATTTCTTTTTTCTTTCTTTTTTTTTTCTTTATTTTCGAGCAGAGGAGACAGTCTTTAGACAGGACTCTTATCTTGCAGTTTGAAGAAATGTCTGAAAATGATCATTAAAAGATCTCGATGATCAAGTTTAATAAAAAACGTTTGACACAAAAATATGACTGTCTCCTGTCGTATCCTGCCAGGATATAGTTCTATACACAAATAAGCAAACAACAACAACAAAAAAGTTTCATAAACCACAGGTTTAGTATATACGTGAAAATATCTTTAAAAAATGTAATAAATATCAACAACTTTTCTCAAGATATTTTATGTTGTGCGATTCAGGCAGAATTGTCTCTATTTTAAGTATAAAGAAGCTGAAAAGAGTGTAAATTTTCAAATATAGTCATTTGCATAATAAAATGTTGTAGACAAACATGTCTGTCGTTTATTGGAAGGAAAATATTCATTCGTCTAAGGCGGTGCCATATTCATTACATGCCATCTTTGAAATACGATGTAAACAGATCTGTGTAAGGACTTTATCAAAACAGCCTACCGCTCATAGAAACCTATGGAAGCATTTCATTCTTGTAATAAATATCTTATTTTGGAAAGCTGCCTTGCAGACTTCAGAAATTAACAACTGAAACCTGGGTGCAGCAGGCGTGCCGCTGTGTGTGTTTTACACCGCCAGTAATACAGTTTTCACCTGGTGAGGGTGCCCCTGCAGCCCACCCCGAGACCGGCGGGGCCGGGGGGAAAAAGATATCCCAGCCCATTTACGACAGGCCGGCCCAGTAAAGCTGGAGTCAGTCTGCAAGTGGAGGGTGGAATAAAGGAGTTTCTCAGGTTTAGAAGGCAAAGCTGAGCGCACCCCCCCCCCCCCCCCCCCCCGTCGTCCCACTGAGAGCTGCACCTCTGTAAATTACACTCACACTGCTCAATTAATCTATAAGATATGTGATTATTATACAAGAGCCAGCTGGTCCCTGCGCTGTGTGCACTCACCACGAGGAGCTCAACAAAACAGAATACGTGAGGAACAAATTTAAAGTCCTTTATTTGAGCCTAAGCCTTTATCATAAACAAGTTGAATTCCAGTAAGTGTTTATTCTGAAATACCTGTTATTGCAACTTACGGGATTGCGGGAATTACTTAACAAGCAAAAGTGCTTACAAACGCGCTTTCATTATGCGTGATATCACTGAGAAAGTATGTAAGTGGAAACGAGTAGTTTTACATTTTTGGTCATGGAACTGTGCGGCAGCACATGGCCCCTTTGTCAGAGCGGGATTATCAGGAGCGAGCGCTCACAAAAGGAAATGCTTGTGGAGCTACAGTAACAGAAGGATAAAATCAGCCGTGTGATGATTGGGGTGACACATTTGTTTGGCTGTAATGAAAATAAGCCCATTGATGGTGCATTCAGTCAGCGGGCCGAGCGCCCCCACTCCACATCCTGTCTCTTTATCCTTCATACAAGTGGCAGACAGATAGCGGCTCGGGGGGATATTGCAGCAGCCGCGGGGCGAGAGGGGCTCAGAGTGTGTTTGTGTGCGCGCAGAACTGTCAGCCTGTCACTTTGCATATACTGCTGATGTGTATGACGGAGCTGTCTGCGCTGCTGCCCACAAGCTGATCAATTTATGTAAATCAGCAGACTTTAAACACCACGCGGGACGACAGGCGTTGAAAACAAGTTAATACAGCGTTCCTTCCTTCAAACTTTGTTATCATAAAGTTAAAACCAATTCAGTCCGTTTTTAAAACACAACTGTTTTTTTTTTTTTAAATGTCATCAAATTGGGACTGAAAAAGACTGAAAATTAGCTGAGGAATGAAAAAATAACCACATTTATCAATATTATTGTGGTTTTGTTGAATTTGGCTGTGAATGTTCCAAATGCGTTGATATAAACTGAACCGACCACAATGACCTAACACACGCTGGAAATAAGCATGGTCTCTCTATACGTGCTATAGGAATAAAAAAATTATACTTTTTTAGACAATATGTCTGTTTTTAGTCTCATCACAACTGTAATACTAGTCAAAGTTTAGCACAAACTCACTTATTATATTCTGAATACAAATAAAGAAAGTATATTAAAAAAAAAAAAGTAATACTGAGACTGGATCAAAATCTAATGTATGACAGGAACGTGTATGAAAACATGGTGATCTTTTGTCCTCAATGTTTATTTTGAAACAGGAAGTGGTGACATAAGCTTCGCAAATGGTGATAAGTTGGACAATTTTCTTGTTTGGTGGGCCTCTCTACTAAAACACTGAAAATCATTCAGAAAACAGTCTCACTTGAAAACTCCACAGAGAAGAAAGAAACAACGAGAACAATACCTTCACTGACTCCAAGCAATATAGTTATATAGTACATGTGATGTACAATCAGTGGACAGTTTTGGGTTTGTTAGGCAATTTTAATGTTGTTTAGCATTAAACTGATAAAAATGAAGATGTTGACTTTCCTTATAATGATTCAGTCAGATGGAAATGATCCTCATAACCATTTTTTCGACTATATTCCAATAAGCGAAGTCTCACATGCAACAAGGCACCTCACTGTTCTGTGTAAAGTGCCAGTCAATTTGAAAAATAAGGAAAAAGAGATATTCTATACGAAGGCACACAAGAAAATGCAGAAATCAGACCCATGGAAATAAGCAGACTCACGTACAGCACAACTCTGAGTGTGAGAGTGAGAAAGGATCAGTACAGTGGAGATTCGAGGCCTTCTCACCGTCCATATCAGCGATTTTCTCTTTAAGCCGTTTGAGGCCCACAGAGCTGATAAAACATCAGGCCCCATGTAAACCCAGAGCCCACTTCAAGTGTTTGATCTCTGGATAGCGGCTGTGACTCACTCCTCTGTGTGTGCGTCTGAGCCACTGGGCGCATGAACACACACGTTGTCATAGGCGCACACACACACACACACACACACACACACACACACACACACACACACACACACACACACACACACACACACACACACACACACACACACACACACACACACACACACACACCATCACTAGGGGACCTGCCCCAGAGTGCGCCACGAGGGCAACTGTACAGACTTGCTGTGTGTCCGTAGGAATCGAACTCCACCAAAGCCCAGAAGCCGGGGGCTCAGGGTTCAGACGTGCCACACACAGGATGCGTGTTGGACACGCACACGCTCACCCTGCCAAACATCTCAGTAGCTGCATGCAGCTGCTGCGTGAGGACTACTGAAGTGGCTCAGAGAGGACGATGAAGAGCGCAGCAGGCCTTCACTTCGCAGGCTTCTCATCTCAGCTGCCTCGTTTTTATTTTTCAGTTTTCATCTTTTATCTCAAACTACACCGGATTTTACATTTAAGAACACAGTCAATAAAATCCTAAAGCCTTGTGCTTCAATTGACTTTGGAATATTTTAATATTTCTTGTGTCTGAAAGGAGTTTCAGGAAACATCCAGGGTCAGGGTGATGCCTTTTCCCAGAAGGAGTTTCCTTTTTACATTGTGTCATGATGAATAGTTACCCAACTGTAAATGTAAGTGTTAGAAACGGTGCAGATTATATAAAGATTCACTGGATATTTCAAACTGAAAACATCAAACTCACACGAGAAATAGTCCAAATGTTATAATAACAATAATACTTTATGATTTAAAAAAGTATCAGGAAGTTCAGCATTAAAAATAAACATTCATAACAGATATTACTAGACATTTAGAAAAAAAAAGGAAAAGAATTTGGTTGTAATTCCTTGAAATGATAATTACTAACAAATAGAGTTTTAGTGTCTCTAAAGAGCACAAAGTATGGCACATGGAATTGTGATTCTCTGGAAAGATTTGGTTCTCCTTTCATATGAAGTTAGTAGAAACAGATTATCTTTGCCAAGAGGGGTCATTGAATCGATTAGAACTGAAGAAGAACCAAACAGTGAACATGAGCATGGATCAGCATGAGAGTCAAAGAACAAAAAGCCCCACAACAGAAGAAAGAGTGCGGCAGAAGCAAGTGAAACAAAACCAAAAAAAACATCTTCAGATGTACACCACTTTCTTTTGTGAGAGCATCTCTAAACGCCCCCCCCACGCTCTGACACAGTGTTGGTGGTATTAGGTGTTACACAGGGGTCCATTTCCCTCTCGGTTGTCTGAGTGGAACACACCCGCTGCGGCAGGGCTCCCCCTCGGCTCCATGTGTGACAGTAATTTTACACAGCCGGGGCCCTCGGTCCCGGAGGTGGGCCATTAAAGTTCAGGTGAGGTTAATTACAGAGAATTGTTAAGCCTGCTGCTGTGCGCTGGGCGGGTGGGAGGGATTTGACTCCTCCAACGCCGATTTCTGTGTGACACGACTCCCGACGGCTCCGCGGGTGTTCAAGCAGCAGATTTACACACAACACCTACAAGCGCCAATCATTCACCCGAGCAGCTCCAAATTAAAGCCCACAACACCGCCACATGAAAATACTACAGCTTGTTATTACGCTCGACGTATAAATTACCACAGACAACGTGCAATTCTCCTCATGAAACCTGCAGAAAATTGAGCGTACGCGTCTGCAAATAAACATCCAGATTTAGGGAAAATTATTTTTGCGATCTTTAATTTCTACTCAGAGGTTCTATTAAAGCCAAGAGCAGCCAAAAGCAGGAGCTGGGGAAAAAAAAAAAAAAAGGCAAGGCAGGAAGGCAGGAAAGAGCGACTCAAAGATGCAGTCTGCTCCGTTTGAGTAAGGATGAGATTATATTGGATTAAAGGGGATTTTTGCAATGCAAATGAATGCACCTCCAATCAATAAGGCCTGTTCTACTCAATATACAAACTAATTAAGAGGTAATACAATCAAACCTGAATAAAATAGATTGTGCAGCTTCCTCAGAAAGAAATCCAATCAAACCTTTTTATGTGAAAAGATAAAATCTAAAGCGATCTTTCTTTGTACGAATAATGACCTCGGCTTTGTGTCCATTTAATAAGGAAAACTTGTCTTAAGAGGTTACGCTCAATGTGCATATTCTAATCAATATGAATTACATAGGGTTTTATCTATGTTATCTGCTCCAGACTGCTAAGCTAATTAATGTTTTATCGAGTGTTTTAACTCAATTATTTCGCAAAGTCAAAGAGGTTCAACACAATTTTCTATGAGCGGCCGGAACATTTTCAGCAGAGGGGAGAGCAGCTCTGCGGCTTTTAGGGGGGATGAAAACTGGTGCAAGACACAGTTTAAACTTAGAAGAAGAAGAAGAAAAAAAAAAAAGTGTTTCTAGTCAAATATGTGAAAGGAAAAGTGGCGCCGTAGTTATCTGTGTAGCGGTGTATTTGTTAGACTTCCTGGCACGCTGTTACACTTTGTGCTGGATTTGCTGGGTATATTTGCTAAACTTTGGATGGATCACCCCCTCCTTCTGCGCTTCATTCCAGCTGATTGCTCATTTTCTAATGTTAATGGTGCTGGGCCGGGGCTAGGGTTTCTCCCCTGTCAGCTGGCCACTGGGGCTGTGGGACGGATCTAATGGGCTCTGACAGGAGGGAACTGATCTCATTCAAAGGGGATTTGATATGTGGCATGAATGTGGTGACCCTCAATGGACATATTAATGACCGTTATCATTCACAGACTTTGTGCCATTCATAAAGCCCCCTTTCTGTTGGACGCACCGGTGCTGCGCCAAATGCCATGACTTATGGATGAGCTGGCCGTATATTGTTTTCACTGCCTTTTAGATAACACGTCAAAGTGACTCAGTGCTCTTGCTCCGGTGGCTGTGGCCCCGGTCGAATGGTTTGGGCAGCCATAGCGCAGTAAATAATAACATGGTGGGTGTTGTTTACAATTCAATTACAACCACACGCTGGCAGAGAGAAAGACAAAGGCCTGCAGTCACAGGAGACATCAGTGTGGAGTCGCACAGTCAATATTTAGCTTCAACCCCCCCCACTGCTATTTATGGCCGAGGTGTCTCTTCATGCATCCAAAGTATAGTTTGTGCTCATTTCTCATTGTTATGGCTTCGACCACAACGTATGAAAACAAGCAGAACAAACAAAACGAGGGAAAACAAGATGCTTGACACAGCCAAGTGCAGAAACAAGTATATCCAGAGAAATATAAATATTAATATATATATATATATATATATATATATATATATATATATATAGAAGTATTTGACCAACTTAAAGAGGGGGAAAATGACCATTTGTATTTATTATTCTAATTTAAATGAATAAAAAAACAGGAAATTCACATGAAGAAACAAGCGCTTGCAAACAAGTGACATCTTAAAAAGAAGTACAGGGAAAACAATAACTACTTTTTCGAGTGCCACCACTACTACTACTACTACTACTTCTACTACTACTACTAGTACTTCTCCTACAAGGAGACTAAGTAAACTAAGTAAAACAAACACACACAGATCAGCAAGGTTTCCCATGCAGGCCAAATTTGTGCAATCTCTCTGTGACTGTGCACACATGCCCCTTTGACACCAACAGATATCTGAGCTTCCTGCAGATCTTGAGATAAAATCCTTGACACACAGGTTGACTTTGCTGGTGTGTTTGATCTTAAAAAAACAAGAAGATAGTTGTTTGAAATTTTACCGACTTGTGAACAGTTTTCCCCACTTTGGGTTCAGAGATCTTTATAGAAGGAAGCGTCAAACTGCTGTTAACAGAGGAATGATTAGGAAAGCTCACCGCTCAGCGTATCACTCTCACTCTGATTACACGTTCAAAAACTTGCCATTTTTGTCTTACAATTGCTCCTATGTGAGATTGCCTCTCTGCGTTTGCCCCGTGGTGGACTGGTGACCTCTCTGGGGTGGACCCTGGATTCCCATAAGAAAATACAGGAAAAGGAAATGCAGGAATACATGTCCGCATTTAATCATTCATCCTTTATGCCACTTTTTTAATGATTTGAACATCTTGTAAATGTGTTTTGAAACAGACCCATTTAAAAGTGTGATAACAGTGAAGCTGCAGTTACTTTTTACATGTGGCTATTGTTCTTTTTGCCCTGCAAATCTGTCACAAGCCTGGACTTACTTCTCTCTCATAGTGAAAGCTATAAAATATCAATGGATCACAATTGTTGGTTCAAAAAAGCGTCCAATTACTGGAGTATTCATCCCCACCCATCACTTTTCAACAGGATCCACAATCTCCGGAGGAACACGACTGGGACAAAGGAAGGAAAAATACTGTTACAATCAACATGTGGACGCTTTTGAATAAACAAGTCTTAAAACAGCAGAGCGCTGCTGGTGCACAAAATGGAGCAGCCACAATTAAATGTCTCGGGCAGGATGTTCATCAGAGTGCGGTTTGCTCCAAAAAAAGAGAAATTCCCCAAACAAATGTAGCATGTCTATAAAAAGGGAGAAACCGTTTGGAGAAAGTCATATTGAGCCGTGCGAGCATCCGGGGAGACGTGAAGATGACCGGTCCGTCATCACACGAGGGCAAACCGCCGCAAACACTTGTGGCCGAGAGGCTGCAGCCGGAGTCGCTCGTCCTGGTACCTGGCTGAGATAACCGTCAGAAAGCACGTGCACCCGTCTGAAGAACAACAAACACCTGATGCAGTGTGCTCAGGCTCTAACATCCCGTAATGATCAACAATCATCTCTCATTTTCTGAATCTCTTTCAAATCAAAACTGAAACACCACAAAATCAAAGCGACTTGCTATGACACGTTTAGCATTAACCTTTGATTCTTGGCTCACTAGGATTAATTATGAGCGTATTGCCAGTGTTTTTCCACCCCCCCCCCCCCCTCCATCTTTCCCTGCATGCTCCATTAGCGGAGTCGAGGTGCAGAGACGAGCGCAGCAGCGGCGGTGGCGGCGGCGGCGGCAGCAGCAGCTCCGGAAGGTGCGGGGAAAGTGTTTCTTGACAGCTGCACAGGAAGTCACATCCCTCCACACTTTGAGGTGTCACCAGCAGTATTTTAGCATTTCCAATTTTAATCTCAGATTAGTGCCATGTGTCGACGTCAGAATAAAGTTCCGCTCCTGCATGCCTGCTGCCAACTAATAACAGTCTGTCTGGGACAGATGCCACCAGGATGCCAGCTTCTTTGTTTGCTGCAGTTCGAGAGACGCGTCGACGCCAAGAGCAAAGTTCAACTGGAACTTCGTCTGAAATGATTCAAAGCAACACACGATGGGGTAAATGTACCATTTGATCAAATGCTCATTATTAGATAAAAATGCTTGGTATAGCATTCATATTAAGTAACAGTAATTGAGCGTATCCACTCAAATAAGTTACTTTGATAATACCGAGTCTCATGTAGACTTTACAAACAGCTCCTGGGTCGTAATTCTAAAACTCTGTCAGCAGAATAAACTCTGCTTCAATGAGCCACAAAAATCCCCCAAATTATTTATACATTCACAAATATGACTGGATGGAGTTTAATGATGAACTTTTTGGGGGGAAAGTACAGCTTGGTCAAAGTCTAAATATCAGTGAAACAATGTTTGCTCATGTAAATGTGATGAGCTACTGATAAAACCTGATTAAGCAGACATGAGCAGAAGCGTCTGATGCAGCATGGCTCCAGAAAAACACAGCTGGAGGTGTGGAAGGATTTTCATTTTCAAATGAGACATTAGTGACACGAGCTTCGCTTGCAGTCTGACTTCAAAACCAACTGGCCACAGTTTCCTGTCCAACTTTCAAATTTAAAGCTCTTCTTTCGTATCAAAAGCCCTCTGGGACTCCATGAAGTGTTCTTTCATTTTAAGTTTTTTTTGCCTCTGCTTTATCTTTTATGATTATTGCTTGATGTCTTTTTTCTGTGTTTTTCTTTTATTCAATGCTTCACAAAATGACTGTGATTCTCTGCAACAGTACAAATATAACAAAAATCTCGACACACACTAAAGTATGATTAGTTGGTTTTTTTTGTTTTTTTTTACAGGGCGGCAGCCTTGATGCTGGAGAAGCGGACCTGGAAGTGGGAGTAGTTTGCAACAACTGACAGGTCACTACTGTGTGTCCCTGAGCATGACCTTTGACCCCATCAGCTCCCAGCAGCACCTTAATGTGGCTGCCCACCAAATCCTAGAAACAGGATGGGGGGGGTGGGGGGGGGGGGGGGGGGATTTCTTCAAGGGGATTACTAGTTTAGGTTTAGTTTATAGATAAAAAGCAATATACTAGACATTCGAGACAGTAATCCTTCACCTTTTTAAAGTGCATGTACTTCAGCTGCTTTGTCATGTAAGACTATTTTTAACTTACAATGTAACTCGTTTTCACTCGTGTACGATGCCAGCGCTTGGTAACATGTTTTTCTTTTTTTTTTTTAACAACTGTGGGGATTTTTTATTTATTTATTTTTTTCTTAGAGTAAAAGCAGAAGAAAATAGACCAGCCAAAGGGCGTCTGACGTACATGTGTGTTGTTTTTCACACCGAGCTTCAAATGACAAACAGTCAGTGATTAAGTGTCAAAAGCAGACGTGACGGCGGGCCAAAGCGAGCGCCGCTCAACCTGCCCCGGCGCTGCTCCTCGCTGTGGGGCCGGGGCAGCAGGAGATTTTTGCCTGAGTTCCTTCACAGCCTGGAAAATCCTCCCCACATTACAACCATTGTGAGGGCTACTTTGCTTTCACAGTCCAGAGATCAAAACAAGCAGCCATGTTTCCAAGGAACAAATGTCTGACCAGCTGGGCCGGTGTGAACACAGATATAATGCTGACAGGAAGCCGAGGCACTCACTTGTAGAGCCAATTATGGGCAGAGCCGTGGGGGCAGGTTTACAAACACGGCTTTTCTTGTGTCGTGCTACTCTGAGGTGTATGATTAACTTCCTCACCAAAAGTACCCAGGCAGCCCGGAGTCTGCCCTCTTTGTAGGTGGTAGAGCTGGTGAGTCGTGGCACAGCGTGGAAAACACCAGACTACCGAGAGAAAAACAAAACACAGGCTGCAGCCTGGAAGGGTTCATTTGGTTGTTTTTACTACTGACTGTACGTGCACATTCTTCGGCTTTTAATAGTCCTTCTTTAGGACGAGTTTAACCGTTCGGTTTGGTTTTTACAGTGTTGCTATCACAAGGAGAATGCAGGTTACAGGCGACTCCTTAAGCCACAGAGGCCTGGCACTCTCCATCCGAGTCAGGAGGAATTCAAACGGACCCATCCGAGGAAAATACCTTTGCTTTTTGGAGGACTAATTACAGGCTGTTCCCATGAATGGAGGATGGAGGAGCAACTTAATTAACCAGTCTTCAGATTACCCAGAATTATTCCACTGCTGCCTTTTTCCCCACCAAAATTATTTTCTCAAGGATCACAGAACTTTTTCTTTACAGTTGCGCTAAAAATAAAATAAAGGTTGGGGGGGGGGGGGTGTTAAAAAAAAAAAAAGAAGAAAGAAAATCCTCAGTGTTCAATCTTGTTTGAATCAAAATAAGAAGCGTCCACAGTGAGTGCCTCCTCCCATGTGCCATTGTCGTGTTGGCAGAGCGGGGTTACCAGCAAACAACAGTCTTTTAACTATCCATGGTCCAGCGGCCCTCCTTCACTGTCGAATTTAAAAAGTTCCTTTCACCACATCTGCCCTATTTGTGCGGCCTTTTCTTCACCTGACTTGCTCAAGAGACTCGCTTTATCTTAAAGGTCATTTCATTCAGCCGGGCAACAAACAGAAGTGAATATAACTGTCCCCAATCTTTCCCTCGCAGAATTCATGCTTGAGTTGCCTCAAATAAAGAAAGTCCCTGCCAGCAAGAGGAAGGAGCTCACAATCTGGGCAGCTCTATAGAAAAGACTCCCTGTATCATACAGTCCCCCCTTTACAACTCTACATTTCCATTTAATGACACCCTACATATTAACCCTGGTCAGCATCCAATTACACAGAATAAGTGAATTATCTGTGCCAGCATGCAATTTGAAAATGTTTTTCATGCAATGCGGAGGCGGGGGTTGTAGGGGGGCGGGGGTGCAGTTGGGGGCTGCAGGGGGCCCGTTTTATTCATCAGTACAGCGTTCATTAAAGTGCAAGGTTGTGAGTTATTTCAAATCCATTAACTCTAAATACAGGTGATTCCCATGCCCCCTCTCCCTTTTATTTTTTTTTTTTTTTTTTTTTCAAACACAGGACCACCGAGATTCCCTGTAGTAGAGTGTTGGAGAGGTGTAGAATGACACCAACACAACTGATTTGATGAGCTTTCCTGCCCAGGCCGGCACTCAACCAAACAAACTGGCCAGGCAACCAACAGTGCTCCATTCATATTTAATTACAGCCGGCTAACATCGTTGGTGGGTAATGTTACACCTGGCAAAACCGGAGGGAAGCACTCCTGTGAAAAAAAAAAAAAAGGTAAAAACATACATGTCTCCGCAGGACAGCATGACAGAATATAAATGTCTAATTTAGAGCACACAAAGGAGATTTTTGATTATTCTAAATCAAATCGGACAGTCAGCAGGGTCAGCACCCATCTCTCATTTAATGGCATGTAAATAACACCAGGTGGTGAATATTAAGTATCAAACATGGGACACGGCAGTCTATGTCACATGACCCACCTCCGTGGGTGTAAAGTCACCGCTGGCCTCCCAGGCGACAAGCTCGTCAGTGTGTGTGTGTGTGTGTGTGTGTGCGTGCGTGCATGCGTGCGTGCGTGCGTGCGTGCGTGCGTGTGTGTGTGTCTAGGGAGGGGGGTTGTGTTAACAGAGATGACCAAATGAGAGGTGGCTGAGTCCAGCCAAGCCACGTCAAGTTGCTGGTCACAGCCCCACTGCCCCCCGGCTGAGCTGTAGATACACACCAGAAACCGCGTCCGCGTCCGGAGAGCAGAGCTCACCTGGTACGTGATGGTGGTTTCACTCGGTGCATTTTGGAATCAGGAAAGAAATTTAAAAAGAAAAAAAAGAAGAAAAGAAAAGGAACATAGCTGGTCGCCACATTTCTTTTTCCTACAAAATCTTGTGACACTATATTTACAGTGAAGCAGGAGATCTATGGTAAATATCAGGTTTGGATGTCGGGCTGATCACTGCACTGCCATTTCCACTGTTATTCAGTAATCACATCCACAGAGCAGAAAGACACAGACACTGCTATTTTAACCTTCTTTTTTTTTTTTGCTCTTTTAATTTGGGAAACAGATTTCCTTCCTCCTAATCACATAAAACAACTTGGTGTATCTACCCATTATTAATAATAATTATAGAGTCTGTTTGGCTGCTCTTCATTATCTAGGGGGTCACTTCACTTAGTTTAGACACCTGATTGCCTCAACCAGGATCCCAATCTGTTTCCCACCCTCAAGTTCAATACCAGCGGGGTCCAGTATTGATACTTGGGGACACCCAGGGCTGTCAATGACAATTCAAAATGCTGTCATATACTTAGAATATCTCATTTAAATGGTAGGGAGGCAAGTACAGTGTCTTTTTTTGTCCCTCTGAAGCATCCATACACCAAGTATTGAGAAATAAGACCAACAATGGCATCCAAGGATGTTTTAAGAATGGCACTAAAGCAGCAGAGGGAGGATTAAGGCTTATGATATGAACCCAGATCAGCTATTAATGTGAAATTTGCCAAAAGTCAATGCTCCCCATTTCGAAAGCCAACATATTAATGTGGAAATGGTAAAACATGAGCTTTTTTATTTCAAACATTAACTAAAAAAAAGTTCCCCAGCTGCCAAAAGCAGTTTGTAACTTGTGCACACTGGACGTTAAATATCACCCAAGTAATATTTATTTGGAATTACAGCCTCCAAGTGATGGATTCCGCAGCAGTGAACCGTCCAGCTAACAGACCGAGCAAGTCCACTTTTTGCTTTTACTTCAGTACTTTTTTCCTCAAATGAACATGAATACATTTCTTCAGCCCAGAATTTCTCTGTTATATTCCAAGTTCAGAAGTTAATAACCTCTGGATTACTTCACTTAACTTTTTTGGATTCTACTAAAACACACTGTGGAAATAGTTTCTCCATATCTTTAGTTTTCAAATAAAAGTGAAATGCAAAATGCCAGAACTAAATAAAACATGTAGAATAAAAGTGATAATCACTTGACAGCATAACTAGAAATAGAATAGAATAGAAAAGAATAGAATAGAATAGATACCACTTTTGTTAACTCTTTCTGGGAGGCTGAGTACAAGGAGGGAAAAATAAACATTCTGTAGTCATGGGAAATACACATGTTTTAAAATAAACACATAGCCTTCCCCTCATCCTCACCTGTGTTTTCTTTTAAATTTAATTCACACACAACCTTATTTTAAGTATAATCTTTAAAGTCCATGCCCTTCCTTACAGTCTTCTCATACATCGCTGTCAGTGAAAATCACTCCACGGTGCCCAGTCAATGCTCGAGTGCATCATAAGCCCCGATGAATGTCAGGGTTGTTTTGCACCTTTCCCTCCCTCTCATTCTATAATGCACCTGCAAAAAGTCACCCATGCATTTATTACCTCGAGGCTGCCGTGCTGTGACTCCATGTATGCTCAATTTTATTTATTTATTTTTTTATTTTTTTATTTTTTTATTTTTTTATTTTTTTATTTTTTTTTATTTTTTTATTTATTTATTTATTTATTTATTTATTTATTTATTTATTTATTTATTTATCTACTTATTTATTTATTTATTTATTTATTTATTTATTTATTTATTTTAGACGTGCAATACAACTAATACCGCTCTGAGCTGGTAGAAGATATGTCAGCATGCCTGTCCTTAGCTTTTTGACTTCTAATTAAACCGAGGATTGATTTTTAGAATTGTATTAATAGTATACAAAAGCCTGAGTGGCCTGGCCCTACATTACATGTTTGATCTGCTCTGCCCACACGCCCCTTGTGGTTTGCTGAGGTCATTGGATCAAGACCTTTCATTTATTCCCGGAGAGAGACTTGTGCTTTGAGCTGATGGAGCGTTTTTAATCACGGCCTCACTGCTCGCGTTGGATCATCTGGCTCTGAAAACATATTTGATTATTCATGATTGGATCATAATCTTCTTATTCCTTGTTTTTGATTATCAGTATATTTATTTATGATATGTGAATCACTTTACGGAATTTTCCACCATTCTGCTTTACCTCTGCAGGCATCAAAGGGGGAGAAAGGGGTACAACTGTCTATGTAAATAGGCAAAGCAGCGCGTCACACTTTTAGCCAGTTTCCTTTTTCATTTCAACCTGCATCATGTCACTTCGGCTTGTTCTGTGTAACCAAAAAAGCCTTTTATTTATAATGCAACTTTAAGTAATCTGTGACTTTTTTCCACTGCTGGATCATATTTATTTTTAGCACTCATCATAATAAAAGTGGAGGGGGGGCAACATGAAAGCTCATCTTATACTCCGTTGATCCCTAAGAATACATTCCACTGATCTTCTTGCATGGACAGATGGACTCTCATTACGAGTCAGTTCATCCACCGTGGAAATATGACACTGTGCGCTCACACGCTGCCCTACCTTCGTATACACACACACTGGGGAGGGTTCCTTTATAGCTATGACATGGATAAGAAACTAAAGTTGTGGAAGAGACGCACACACACACACACACACACACACACACACACACACACACACACACACACACACACATACACACACACACACACACACTCCTAATGCATCATCGTTTCTCGGCGTGCTGGCGCCTGTCACTCAGCGGGACCCTGGAATATGCACTGGGGCCATCGACAGGCGTCTGTGTCAATGCCTGACAAACCTCAAGGCACCAGGCTGTAATTGGAACGACTGGCCTAATCCTCAGATCAAGACAGACTCATTGACAACCTAAGCGGGCGGCAATCCCAACAGCGCCTTATTAGTGGGGCTGGCCTCTTCGCTGGGAGTGCTCACGTCCTCGCTGCTTGACAAAAGACCAGGTCTTGGCAGGGAAATGCATTTCACAAAAATGCTCTATAACATCGGTCCACACCTGGACAAGTTGAATCAGTATGTGTTTGTCTACCATATGAGTATAAACAGGTTCAGGTTGATCGAGATTTTTTTTTTCTATTGAAATACCATGCTGAACCATTGGAATAAGAAAAAGTAACTCAAAAACATATTATGGATTATTTTTCTAAACACAAAAATCAGGCAGGCGTGCATGTTTGAGTGATACATTTTTTCTGGGATTCACTTCGGAATGCTTTCAGAATACATTGGGATGTGACCACAAAAGCATTGATGAGTACAATGATACTCTGGGAACCTTTCGCAGAGGCCACAGCCAATCATATATATGAGAAGTATCCTCTCAGGGTTTTCTGTTTAGACATCGTTGACCACTTTAACCTTCTCTGGAAGAAAGCTCTAAAGGCAAACCTCTCCAATTCAAAGTTTGATGTACGCAAATGACACACATTTTGTAGCAAATGTACCCACAATGGATGAATCACACATGTGAGGCAGCAAAAGACTCTGAGTGAACATACCTGGACATGTGTGGATCATAAAATAACAACCTTTATCTCAATCGCTCCAACCTACCTTTAGATCAGATTTAGGAAACAATACCTAACCTTCCATATTCTTGTCACAAGGGGTTTTGTACAGTCTGTTTTACTCTGTACTGCATAAAGTTGCTATGTGCATATTAAACACTGAAGCTTCACTTAAAAGAGTAACTAATAATGTATAAATTTGAATGGAGATGAAATGATTCGCTTCTAAAGACTTATTCAATAAGTCAAATGTATCAATTCATTAAGGAACTTTTAGTTATTGAATATTTTAATTGTATGGCCCCTGTAATTAACAATACCACTAATATTAGTAGTAACACTCAAATTGAATGTTGGTACTTTACTCATGATATTGATGTATAAAGAGTGCGACATACAAGATTCAAGCAGACAAAAGTGAAGCATCAGGTGCTGGAGGTTCAACCCTCTCAGACAAGCCTTCCGCCTGCAGACAGTAAAGTGCAGTATATGCAGGGAGTCACTCAGACTCAGACTATCACAGCTCGCATCACTCGGGCCAGATATACAGCGTATACGTCCTCGTGCTCTTTCAGTCTCAGTAGAAATAGTCGCAGTGCTCTCTTGGAATTGCCCTGTGTTCCCCTGCCTCACCTCCCCAGCAAGTAATCTGCTCCCTGATGGAGGGGAGCATGTAGCAGAGGTCTGCTCTGACACCTTCTTGGCAGAGTCACACAGCCTGGCTCTCAATTCCATTCTGCTAAGCCAAGATGCCCAAAACCACCATCACAGTGCGCTCAATTGTTGCCCTCTCCGAGAGCCTGAGACCTCCTGTCAATGTGCATATCAACGGGTTTGACATGAACAGAGACATGCTGAACACTCAAGATATAACGTGGTTTTTTTGACTGACTATCTTGCAGATAAGGTGTCACGTTTATACGAATGCAGGTCCGAAAGATCGAGGAAAAAAGCAAGTGGAATGCACATGTAGATATTATTCACTCTCATATAACTATTATGTTTCAAATCACAACCTGCTGCCAAGGCTGAAATGGTTATATGATATTGCAATTAGTTACTACAACCCATTTCAAAGAACACAAAGTGTACTTTTCTCTCAACGTGCTAAGTAGTCCTTGGCAAAACTTAGGCGCCATCAACCTCATGCGGCGCATGACACGAGTGTATCTGTGTATGTGTCTCTGCATGGCTATGTGAGTGTGTGTGTGTGTGTTCACAGTTCCTGGCTTTTGTAAAGGCACTGGGAAGCCCGAGCCGTCCTCCCAGGCATGCCTGTGCAGTGTAACCAAGGCTGACTGGCTGACCTCAGACTGTGTGGGCCCTTTAGCAGAAGATGAAGGAGCTTTTTCATTGACACAGGAACAGGAGGTATCGCCTTCCCTTTGCAGCAGCATTCATTCATGCCAGACACAATGCGTTATTATCGGTTTTGAATTGAAATGTTAATTTTGGGAACTGGGCAACTGGGGTCTGAGAGCTTGCCCTGCTCATTTCTCATTTTTCACTTGGCCAAGGTGGTCTGTCTCAACAGGGCGAGTTAACCCTCAACTGTCCTTGTGCTGCACTACGGCTGCTGAGCTCAACAAGGACCGAGGCCACAAATGCATCATGCCTTCGACATGCTTACGCTGGATGTTGAACAGAGCTCCTTCGGTGTTAAGAGGTGAAACCTACAAGACAACAGTCTGCACCCGCAGCGCAACTACTATTGATCCTGAGGCCATATGGGGAAAAAACGGACTCTTTCAGGCCTGCCGGTGTGAGGCAGGCAGGTCAGCACTCTGCTGTACAGCCTCGCAGAAATGAGTGCATCAGCAGCCCCGGCAGATCTATATGACGGGAATTAAACAGCATAATCAAATTGTTTGCGCAACCATTTAGCATCTCATTCCCTCGCTGCCCTGGGCCAAACTGACCACTGGAGACCGGCCATCCACAGCAGTAACAAAGTAGGGCAATAACTAACAGCGATTAAAGGAATATTGATGGCCTGTGACACACAGCATCCTGAAAAATGCTATTTGGTCAAATAGCTGCAATAATTAAGTATATGAGGGTCAGTCAATTTTATCTGCTGCTTTTATTTGGATCGATTATTTAGTAAACTGGCCAAGCCTCAGAGAGCATTATTGCTGAGTGGGGTGTTGATTTCATAGCGCAGGTGCTTCTGCCAAGTCCCAACAGCAGTAGCTCACAGTGAGGAGGAAACACACACAGTGTCACTGATATTACTCATACAAATCTGATAAAATAGCTATATACCTGAAAAAAAACACTTTTTTAAAAAAACATTTATGGACCATCTGATATTGACTCCTTTCTGAGAAACCTATTCATTAAAGAGACATTGTTGAATAAATAGCAGTTCAGCATGTTTTGTTTCCTTCCGTTAAAAGATAGTGGGGTACATTTCAAACAAATGCCAATTTGTGTAAAACGAATTACTTCTGCAAACTGCAAGCAAAGAGAAAATGTTTTGGAAACTTCAAAATTGTCACCAGGTTTCTCTGATGACCACTGAGTCAAACTGTGTCAAAGGCAACGGCTGGGCTGCACAAACTGCAATTAAGGAAACACTTTATAATACCTTAAACACAAACTGGACTTTGCCATCGAGCATCCTCCCTGTAAGTTTGTTTACTTCAGATAACACACAGTTTTCCTGCTATGTCCCTTTCTAATAGTGGGTCAATGAAGAATGACACCAACAGTTCAAATAGCAAATGGATACTTTACCTCCATTTACATAATTTTTTTTTAAACTAAAACATACTATCTGACCTATTTTAGGTGACTATTGATTGCTTCAACCTTATTGGACTACCCCCACCCATTTTAAAGCAATTTTTAATGTTAAACTGTTATTATTGAGATGCATTTAAAAAAAAGATACTTGAAAAGTATAGTTATGTTCATATTTCCTCAAGAGAAATACCAATAATTTCAATTTACTTTGTTCAAGAGATTATGCTTTGATTATGAAAAAATCTAATTCTAAATTTTCTGGAACAAACAAGATAAAACTAAACCCCAAATCCTCAGCGTGTATTTGCTTTTTCCCGAGACAGTAGAGAGGATCAAAGTATGGAGGGAATGATTCATAATATCACCACTATCACTGTACAGCATATGATCTGGAGTTTTACACTGTCACTTAGTGTACATGACGACCTTGTTCTGTGATATTTCAGCCCTTAAGCCCGATACATTCTGTCCTTTAATTTCAAAACATTATGTTCCTGATAGCTGGAACCTTTCTTACTTTTCCCAGAGAAGGAAAACAAGCACGGACGGCCTGGTGTAAAATATTCTCACCACGGACTGATAAACATTAGCTGAAAGCAAAAATAATGAGTTTTGGCTGCGTAAGACCTTGGTGCTGTTAATGTGATGCAGTGGTTAAAAATAAACTCGGCCATTTAGAGGCTTCTCTCCCAGTTGATTGATTAAACATTAACCTGCAGGATCTGGGATATTTCTTATTAATCACAGGTGGCACAGACTTAACCGAGCATGAGGAAGGCATGTACGCAGGCAAGATCCGCAACTGACACTCACCAACATCCACGTGTGTGAAAACCCGTAATCATAACATATGCCATTTAGCCGACACTTTAATCTGATGAGCGATGCATTTTTAGCACCGAGGGACCTGGTGGGAGTCAAACATCTAAACTCAAGCGCTGCAATTGAGTTATACACACACACACACACACACACACACACACACACACACACACACACACACACACACACACACACACACACACACACACACACACACACACACACACACACACACACACACACACACACACGCACACATCTCCATATCAAACAGAGCATTGTGGGAATTGCCATGACCTAATGCATTTCTTATCTTACATTTGATTGCACATTTCACAGAGGAAGCCACTTTCCTTTTGCCTCTGAAAAAAAGACGAAGAAAGAAAAAAAAGAAAAGGTCCAATGGGACAACCGACTAAAAGGAGTGAGCACTTTTTTTTTTAAAAGAGTGGGTGGCAAAATTCTGTGATCCTGGGCCGGCAGATATACGACACAGCAGCACAGACTCCACATCAATGACCCCCCGAAACAGAGCAAAAACCTCCATCAGCCTCTCTTCTGTTTCCCACACTCATTTTCACACTCTCCACTCATGTCACTGAATATTCAGCCACTGTAGCAGGCCTTCGCTTTGATGTAGCAGTGGATGTGGGTGGTCAGTATCCACAACTACAACCGTCTTCACTTTGAGACTTGCAGCACTCTGAACATGCCTCTGAAATAGCTCTTTTTCTCACCGTAACCCCGGGTGACTTTTTTTTTTTTTTTTTTGCCCTTTAGGCTTTTATGAGAAAATTGACTAAGTAAATATCCTTTCAGCTATTTTGTTCCCCTCCCTTATGAATAATGTACTTAGAGGTTGATGTACTGCTTCTACAAAAAAAAAAAAAAAATCAAGAGCTTGAGGGTTGTCCCTGCACATCAGCTGTCATCGAGTGATGCGGGTGGCGGTCCTGGCGTGTCGGGGGCTTACGGCAGCACACAGGTGCCCTTTTCACTCCCAGGCCGAAAATGACAAATTCAATAAACTCAAGACATCTCTCCAGCGCACCTATGGAACCAAACACACCTGACAAGCGGCTGAAGGGCTTCTTCCTCGTCGACTATGTAATCCCAGCTTGACATCTCCTCAATATCAATATCTCATTCCACGGCCCTGGAATATCTCTCCATCTCACTAGCATGCTTTGACACTGCGGCAGAGAATAAGAGAGTACGTGTCAGAGGTTGTGGGACTCGAGGTAAGATTGTGATGAGGAAACTGAATCTGTGAGATGACATTAACAGAGAGCGTCCCCCGACTGTGTGTGTGTTTAAGCCCCCGAGCAGACAGGCTTGGCTCGGGTTACCAACCGTAATTCTGATGGTGAAAGGGCTACAATCAGACTACTTAATCTCAAAGCTGTTCTTTAAAACCAAAGAAAGACGATCTGTCTCCATTCTACTGTACAAAACAGGGAAACATGTGATTCATCTTAAAATGGAAATGCACATTAAATTAAATTTGCCTCCGGGGCCACACAGGACAACCCGTGACTGCAGGTTTCTCTGCGATAACAAAAAAGGTGCTTGTGCTCCGTCAAAAGAGCCAGCCTCATAAACCTACCCTGACCTGAAAAGAACAAACCCTAGACATCAAATTTTAAAGAATTAGCATCACAATGGGCTAAATGTCTCCCTTGTAGTAAAAGCCCAGTAAAATGGGCTTTGCAATTTCAGTGGTGATGATAAACTGGGGGAGACGCAGATAGCGGGAGCACTGTGCGTGAGACAAACCCTCACTGTACGTTCATTAGCATCCCTGAAGGTTCCCAGTCTGACGAGCTCGGCGGCCGTTCTGCAAGCATGAGTGCCTTATTGAAGAACGGGCCCGGGGAGCCTCAAGTTTGGCGAGTCTGGACCGCGAGGAGCTCACATTAGGGCTCCCACCTGTTTGTCTGGGCACTCCTTTGACACAATAGGTCATGAAACGCAATATGGGCCTGTGCCTCTCTTTCTCACCGCACAAAAGGCAAGGAGCGGATGAACTGCAAGATAAATGACCTTGACATTTGGATAGCTTCCAGATTGCTGTGCCATAAAAATAAACCATGCAAAAGAAAAACTCGAAAACACCTCATAAGTTTGAGACATAACTTCAACGCAGAACAAAAGCTTCAGGGTTTTGGCAGATGGATATTTCCGAGAAGACTTTGATTGCTCTTCTGTGATAATTGTGAAAGTGCACAGGCCTGTAAAACTCGCCTTGTACCTACAGAGCGGAGGTCTTGTCTTCCGAGCAGCTGTGTACATGCTGCAGACAGCCTCCATTTTCCACAGGAAGCACGGCGAGAACCACAGGAAGATAAAAGCAGCATGGAGTGGCTGGAGGAAAATGACACAGAACACAAATTAGACTTGTACTAACACAGAAAAAGAAAAAAAAACCCAGTACCATTCCAGACCTTGTTAAGGAGACTAAATTTAGCAAAAAAGACTGCTGGTTACCAACATTTACAGATTAAAGAAAATTAAACTGTGAGAAATACACGATGCATGTTTTAAAGTAAAAAACGAAACGAAACAGGGAGAACAGAAACAAACAACCTTAAAACCAATAGGGGAGGACGATTCTACATCAGTAAGAACAGCACAGAGGCATGGCGTTCCAGAAAGTAGGCCTCTGAGCACGTCCATCACCTGAGAGTGACTGACAGTGTGGGCAGGTGTGGCGGCGTATTCTGGGGGGGGGGGAGTGATCCGCGGCCTGCTCACCATTGTTCTCGGTGGGTCTTTGATCTCCCAGCGGTAGACCTGAGCCTCAGCGGGGAGCCCGGGCCGGGGCCCCAGGCTACGGTTTGTATCGACTCAGGAGGCCTGACAGCGCGGTGCAGGACATTCTGGGGGTGGGGGGGGGGGGTGTTGGGAGAGAGGGGGCTCCGGCTTCCCAAGATCGCCTCCATGCAGCTTCATCCCATCCTGACCTGCACAGTGAAGGACAACAGAGGGTATTAGAGAAGAGAGTTTAGGAAGTCAAAAGGGATGTGCTTGTTTATTTAGATATTTTTTGAAATTTTTCTTTTTTCTTTTCTTTTGTCATTTGTGGGATTAGAATTAACACACACTCACATGTTGTTGTTTTTTTTAAATACCCTAAGCAAAAACACATCACATATTTGGAAATATATTCCAAAATGTGTTAATAATGCAGTTTTTCAATATTAAAAAAAAAAGTTCAATTAAGTTTCCCTCAGTGATAAAATTGTTAAAAATATTCAACAGCATAAATTAAAAAATAAGCAAATACAATTTGGAATTTATTACACATGTGCACGTGAGTTGGAAAAAATTTAAGTCAAGTTAACTAAGACGGGAAACAATTGATTTTATTCTGACTGTGCAGCAGCCGTGCACACGGCCCTCAGAGCCAACCCTCTAATGAGCCTTCAAGTGTACAGTAAGTGAATGAGAGAGGCTTACAGCTAATGGTTCTTTACGGATGGCTGCAGTAAAAGGTCGTCAAACCATGAGACTCAACTGACGGCAGGAAAACAGGAACATTGAACGTAAACAGAAAGGATCGCGTCATACATCCAAATGCAGAGGTGTGTGCGTGAGAATGATCCGGTGTGTTTAATCTGTGCTCCCCCTGTGTGAGGCCACAGAGCAGTGGACGAAGACCCGCACAACCACAATAAATTGTGACAGTGAACAGGGCAGACTTGGGACAGCCCCCTCTTAGTCTGGAGCGATTGTGTTTCGGTGTGTTTGCCCCAGCTCTTCCTGTGGTGCCTCTGTGTTGTGGAGCAAAAAGCCACTGCTGGGAGCCACAGTGGAAGAGATCAATTGTACACATTCCTGCCACCTGAGATTCAAGTGTTTCTGTAATACTGCACAGCTCAATCGATACTTAAGCAGAGGAACAGGAGGAAGAGGAGGTGGAGGAGGAGGAGGAGGACGAGGAGAGAGCCTCAGTCCATGCTTGGTGGGAGATAAAGAGTGTTTACTCCTGTATGTTTCTGCTCCCCACCTGTGAGCAGCCCACATTAGCAGAAACAATCCTGATCGAGCTTGTATGCAAAAACAAGTATATTATATTATTAGTTAATTCTACTGAGGCTTGAACCACGTAGTGCTGGAATATAATGGAATTCTATTTTGTTTATTTATCAGTATATTATTATTATTATATTTATTATTATTATTATTATTATTATTATTATTATTATTATTATTATTATTATTATTATCAATGATAATAATAATAATAATAATAATAATAATAATAATAATAATAATAATAATAATAATAATAATGATAATAAATATAATAATAATACTAATAATACTAATAATAATTTCTAATGACAATGGAAGTAAATGAAATATTTGTTGTAATTGAGCAGAAGCTGGTGTATTTCTTCCTGATTTGAAGGAATCTCTCAGGATGTGCTGCACAAACAGAGCTCAGGGGAACAGATGTGACCGGCAAAAAGAAAACAGGCACTGTGGGCAAGGATCATTTAGCTCCGACGTCTTGAAATCTAAAACGTAAATATTGGGAATTTCAGCTTTGTGAAAAAAGGAGAGAGAGAGAGAGAGAGAGAGAGAGAGAGAGAGAGAGAGAGAGAGAGAGAGAGAGAGAGAGAGAGAGAGAGAGAGAGAGAGAGAGAGGAGCATCGAGGATGCTGGAAGAAGAAAAAAAAACTGATCCTGTACTGCAGGATGTGCAACGATGTGTTAAATTAAATCCAGCTGTTAAAATAAAAAAAAAAAAAAAAAAGTAGTTGAACTAAATTGGGTGGGGGGGGTTAGTCATAGTGAACACACGTAAAGCCGTCAGATGCGTGATCCGGATAACCGTGCGGTCGTTCTGACGTCATTCGGAGCTTCGAGGTAATTAATCAGGTCTCGCGCTTAATGAAACGCTTTTTTATTTAAAAAATTTTTTAAATAATCAAAAGCGCAACTAACTCACCAACAGTGCCAATGTTGAAATGTTCTCGTTTACCTCTGCTTGTCCTCGCTGTGTTTTAACCGCTTTGTTTTTTTTTTTATTACAATGTTATTTGTAAGTGTAGAAATAAATGGCACGAGGGAGCCTTTCCGTTCCTGCGTAAAACGCCTGAAATCAGCAAGATTCGCGGGATTAAGCATTAATTGGTGATTTCAAGGACTGGCAATGAGAAATTATGACTTTAAAACTGCAATCATTTAAAATTAAAGAGCAGGAAAATTCCCACCATCAACACCCCATCCGAGCCTTCCAGTTTCATTGTGAAGAGGGCCACACAGATGATTTAGAAAAAATAAGCATTATTTTTGTTCGAAATTTATGCTGATATTTCAAAAGATTTTTAGTTTTTAGTGAGAGAGAAAAAAAGTCAGTAAATTTTCAGTGGTGTGATTAAAAAAGAGGAAATGAAAGCACACAAACACACAATGTCTCTTTTGGAAAACTGATGTATTTGATTATTAGAGTAAAGAATTACAGTATCTTAGTTGTTAGTAGGTATTAAAGTGTAGAGAAACTGGACCCATAAAGATCTTCCAACTTTCCAAGAAAGTGCATGTAACAGTCCAAAGGTTGTCAAACCCAATATATATTTATATTTATAAAAACACTATCATTTTGTCCCCTGGCGGCCTGTGATGGACTTCTCCTTCTCCTGTGAGCTTTATGTACATTTTTCTTCGTGAGGGAGTTCGTATTTCCACATCTGAACATATTTACAGAAGATTCGACACAGAACGTTTGCACTTGATGTCAGTGAGGATGCTGGGACATAGCAGCAATGTGGAAATCCAGCTGAGAAACTAAAGAAGAATCCTTCTCACTCGATTGGTTTGCTGTTTCCCAAGGGGAAAAAAAACACAGGAAATAGGCCATACCCAATGTTTACCCCTTTTAGTAACTGTCTCGCTTTCATCAATACCAAAAATACAAGCAACAAAGAAAAAAAATAAGAGATTGAAGGGGAAAAAAATATGGAAGTAAACAAAAGGTAGAAAGTACAATACAACAGAGACTGTAACAACAAAACAAGTTAACACTAAAGAAACCTTTGAAATGTAGCAAACTTCAAAGTTTTGTCTTTCTTAAATAAGATAAAAGGTAAATAACAATTTAAAAAAAAAAAAAAAAAAAAAAAAAAAAAAGGAACTACCGCATCATTTTGTCCCTTGCCTGAAATTCATTGTTTTGTCTTGATGAAGGGCGGTGGGGGTGGGGGTGTGGGTGTGGGTAGGGTGGGGTGGGGCATACAGATGTTAGACCATCTACAGAAGATCACTGTACATTATTTACAGCAAGTCTGTTTGCTTATTACAGGGCTAATGCATCACATGAACATAGACAGTTCGGTTATAGCTACTACAGACAGAAAATAACTTAATGCCAAGGTAAAGTCATCTAACCAGATACTCTACGTTTTCAAAAGCACATTTTTAAGCACCCATACATACCAATTCTGGCTTTAAAATAAACAAAACCTAACTGTTAATGCTTCCACTTGGTTTCAAGCAAGGTTATAATCACTAATAAATAAGCTCCTTAAAACTATAACATGTACATTGTACAAAAAAAGCAACTTGTCTTCACACTCGTGTTCGTAAAGATTCAATGGCGAGCAAAGCAATTCAGTTGATTTTGTCCCTGTCCAGTTCTCTTCCTTCTTCACTGTGTGTCAACATATGTGTACAGTATGCCTGGAGGCAAGTCAACGAGTCTGAGCCCAGTGCCGAGGACGAGCGCTCTAGTTAGTGACGATTTCTTTATTGTCCTCCATGAAGCGCGTGAACCGGAAGTGAGCCCCGTTCTCTGTGTTGGCCATTTTCTCCAGACCAGCCAGAGCGGCGTTAGGCTCTGTGCTGTGTAGCTTGTCCAGGCTGCCTGTCAGGCCGCCTATGGGAGAGCTGCCTCCATTTCCTAAACTGCCCGACATGGGTGGGATGCCCCCGTTCTGAATGACAGAGATTTCGTTCGTCTTCATGGCCAGCCCGCTGGAGAAGGCCGCCGCATACTGGTTCCAGAAGCTGGCTGGGTCCCCGTTGCTCGCCCTCGACGCCATGTCTTTCTGGAAGATCTCGGGAAACTTGACGGGGTTTGTGCCCAGGAAGGCCATCGGCCCATCGACAGAGAGCCTGCGGCCACGTCTGGCGGGAGCGCTGTTCCACATGTGTGTGCCCATGTGAACCTAGACACACGGAGAGAGGAGGGAGGGGGAGAGAGCGAGGGAGAGAGAGAGAGAGACAAAACAATGAGCGGGATGAAAATTAGTGATGTTTACAAACTTGGCCACAAGAGCTGCACATGAGATGATGCAATGGAAAAAATAATAATAATGCTCAACTGTGAATTAAAATAGCTTCACACCCTGCGTGCAGTGAACCAGCGAGCTGTCTGTGCTGTGAGAGGTACCAGCACAGTGTAAACATCCTACTTTGGCAAGAAAGATACATGCTGTTTAATTTGAACTGTAATTCACTCATCTCAAAACAGGACCGTGGGGCTAAGGCAAAAAACATTGCAAAATCCAGTTTTACCCCAGCCAGCATTACAAGAGACAAATCACCGCTGCTCATGTCTTTTCGGGACAAAGAAATCCTCCTCATTCATGATTATTGGAATCTACAAAACACTCAATTCATGAAACCTTTTCAAAAGAAGTCTTAACTAGAAATATACATATCTATTTAAGAATATCAAGCAGTCTACAAAGTATCTCAAATTCCTCTCCGGGGTTTAGGTTTGACCCATTAGAACATGGGGAACATAACATTACATTAAATCCATAAGTTTCTGTGAATGATTGAGCAAGTTTTTCTTAATGATTTAGGCCTGTGACATATTTCTAAGATTCTCTTGTGGAAAAACACTGACTGAGCTCACAGTGATTGCTGATCGCATGCTGGAACTTTTCCCCAGTAATCATATTAGTTGTGTGATTCAGCCTTTCCACTAGGGTAATTTTTTTTTCTCACAAAGCTCTTTCTTTCATTAATTATACAGCATTACCACCTCTTGATTCTTAATGCTCTGACATGCCGTATAAAAACTAAATAGCAACCTCGAGACTCATTTTTCATTAACATTCTCACGCACAAACTTTTAGAAAACCAACAGCTTTCTGGGTGTTTTGACATTTACCTTGAGGTTTCCTTTGGTGGTAAAAGCTCGACCACAGATGCTGCAGGCGAAGGGTTTCTCCCCTGTGTGGGTTCTCTCGTGGATCTGCAGGGCGCTGGAAGAAGAGAAGCATTTCCCGCAGGTGTTGCAGAAGTGCTGCTTGGGTGTCCTGCGTGGCGGAGCAGCAGAGAGCACCGGGGAAGTGGAGGCAGAGGAGGTGACCAGACCCGGGGGCACGTCCTTCTCCATCCTGCTCTCCGGGTGGAGGCCATGGAGGAAGCCGTTGATCTCTGGTTTGTTGAGCGAGCCAACAGACAACAGGGAAGGGGTTGGGCTGGAGGACAGGCTGGTATTCGATGGCTCAAAGAGCTGTGAGGGAAGGTCTCTCATTTGATGAGTGAGCATGTGCTGCTTGAGATTTCCCTTAGTGGAGAAACCTCTGTTGCAAGCCGTGCAAATAAATGGTCGTTCTTTGGTATGGCTTCGATAATGAATGTCCAAGGCACTCTGACAAGCAAAGGTCTTCCCACAGATGTCGCAAGATGTGTTCTTGATGGTAGTGCGCTCTCGGAAGGGGAACATCATGCCCAGAGAATCTTTTGAGGGATTGACAGAAGTAAGGTCCAGGGCCCCGATGTTGGAAGGGTGGGAGTGCAGAAGGCTTGCACTGGTCTGGTCCAAGGCTAAGGCCCTCTGCTGCCTTTCTTCGAAGCTGGGGGATTTACGCAGTTGTGGCTGCATGCTGGTGGGGGATGGCGCCTGCATGGAGGAGGTAGATTCTGACACCGCTGGACTCCCTGCGCTTCGGCTTTCAACATCCCCTCCTAGAGACGAGGAGTCGTTGGTGAGGCAGTCTCCCTCAACGAAGCCATTTGCAGTAGCCTTCAGTTGGCTGATTTGGAACTCCTCCATTTCGTTATTATGAAGATGATATTGACTGTTCTTCTCTTGCCCCTCGTGGCTAGCTGTTTCAAGGGGAGCAGGGGAGTTACATAGACTGTCATGTGAAGCGTCAGCTGACCTCGGTGTGTCTGGCACACTGCTGTCTGGGCCCTCATCCATTCCTTCTACATTGTCATCAGAGAAGTTGTCCAAATCATCAAAATTTCTCTCTTCAAATGAACCAGTGTCAGAGGCCATAGACTCTGGGTAGCTCTCTGGCAGAGGGGTGTTGGGGATCTGTCCGCCCATGTGCATACGGATATGCTGCTGAAGAACCACAGCATTTGTGAACTTTTTCTGGCAAATAGGGCAGGAGTGTTGCACTCTAAGAGGAGGCATTGCTCTGTGTACGCTGTAGTGGGTCTTAAGATTTCCCTTGGTGGTGAACGCCCTGCCACAGATTTTACATTTGAAAGGCCTCTCCCCAGTGTGAGTGCGATAGTGCATTTTCAGAGCACTTTGGCAGCTCAACACTCGATGGCAGATGACACATTCATTGGGGTCAGTCACCTTTCTATCAATGTTCTCCACAAGCTGTTGCAGTTTGGAGGTTTCTGAGCCCTGAAGAGGATCCAGGATGCCTCCAAAAGGGAACTTTGCCTTAAATTGATCAGACATAAGAGGCATGAGTGGGTTGGTCATCATGGGTGGGCTGTTGGATGTTGTATACTCGGCAGCGCTTTCTGAAGCAGCGCTCACATTTGTCATGAAGCCTGAGGAGTGGCTGCCTTCTTCAGTTTTTCCATTTGAGGTAGGCAAAGTTGCACCTTCACCCTCTGCTGACACTCCATCATTACTTTTTCCTGAAGGCTCGGCAGCACCTGAGTCACTCTTTGCAGTAACAGAAGGGCTAGTTATGGCTATCGAATGATCTTCTTTCTTAATGAAATGTGGCAGGTTCGGCATGGTTGGTGGCAGCAGCATGCCAACTGACGATGTCAGAGTGGGCAACACTGGCTTGCTGTCCAGCCAGCTGGTGACAGGTTTCTCAGGGGGCATCGACATGCCGTAGGGAATGCCAGTACTCGTTGGTATGTTGTCTAAATGTTCAGGAACAGGGTATGGGTTCATTTGGATGTGAGGATACTTTTCTTTATGACGCTGAAAGTGCACCTTCAGGTTACCACGGGTCGAGAAGCGGTTGCCACAGATATTACACTTGTATGGTCTTTCGCCAGTGTGAGAACGCAGGTGTATTTGCAAGGCACTGTCACTCCCGAACACCTTGCCACAAAACCTGCACTTATGTTTGAAGAAAGCTTCGTCGGAGCTGCTCTTATGCTCAAATGAAGTGACATTTGGCGGCTTGCCTTTCCTCTGCTGGGCCAAAGCTGCTAAAGAGTTGAGGTCCTCTACAGTGGTGCCAACACTCGGCAAAGAGCTGGAGAACATGGGGTTTCCAGGTGGGGGCTGAGGTAGAAGGGGATTTACTGCAGAGCTTAGCAAGCTACCTATTCCAAATGCTGGCGTTGATGACTTAGCTAGTGAGGAGTTGCTTAGCTGAGAGTGAAGGCTACTCATATGGCCCGGCCTCTTGTCAGAGGACTGTGAATTGACTGTTGATGGCCCTAGTGTGGTGATGCTCTGAGATGTCTCACTGCTGTTTGGGTTGGACTGAGGTAGCTGCGCTGCTGCAGCCAGCTGCTTTAGGCTGCTAATACTGGCTGACTGACTGGCCAGGTTCTGCGCTAGGCCTGCGGCTGCAGCCAGCTGTTGGGAGAGATGAGAGCTGAGTGTGGTCAGAGGGCTGGCAGCAGGCCCCATTGTGCCTGGAGCAGTAGCTGGGGGCACCTGCATTTCCGGGGACTGGGAAGCCAGCAGCAGTATCTGATGACGAATCTGCTCAATAAGCTGCAGCTGGTGGATCTGTTGCTGTTGCAGGGCAAGGAGCTGCTCCATTAGGGCCGGCACTGCCACCCTGGGACCTCCAGTAGAACGGGTCTCTTGGGAGAATTGGGCCACAGCCACTTTGGTGCTCTGCAGATTTTCAATGATGACATTGCTGTTGATCATGGAGAAGTTCCCCAGTTCAGTGAGGTTACTGAGCTGAGGTAGGGAGGCAGAGGTTGCTGAAGTACCTACTGCAGGGCCAGAAGTGCCTCGGCCAATGTGGCTGCTCACTGTATTGATGGGACTCCCGCTCTCTGTGTGGCTGCCTTCCTCCTCATGGCCGCTGCTCATTCCAGAAACATCCACGTCCATGGGTTCTTCTCTTTCAAGAGCGTTAGGCTCTAAAAGGTCACAGCACTCTGTTTGATCAATGTTGTTAGCTGTGTCATTCATCTGGTCATCGGGATTATGGGGAGGAGACCCAGGCGAGAACGTTCCTGCAGGGGAGGCGGGATTCTCATTAACTATCAAGACTAACTGATTCTTAGTGCAATTCTTCTGGTGCTCCTCAAGCTCCGATAGTTCAAAGAACTCAGCACAACATCTGCTGCAGACATGGGCGTCAGACTCCTTGCAGGGGGGGTCCTCAGAGCAAAGTTCTGTGTCCCCTGAAAAAGAGGAAACAGAGGATTAGCGATTAGAAATGTCTTGCAGCTGAAGAAGCAGCTTTATCTCCTCAAATTCCATTGTTGTTAATCTTAAGTTAATCAGTTTTACACTCATCCTTTTGATGTGTTCACAAAAACAACGATCGAAAGGCAACAATAAGCCAACAGAAATGAGAAAAGGCCTCATTCAGTGCAGTGGCTTCTGAAACATGATAAGAGGGGATACAAAATCAATGAGAACTACTCAAATATTGCTTAAAAGTGATCTTTCAAGATGTACATCTGGGTTTCATCAGCCTGACCAAAGGTAATCATTTTCTCCAGATAATCCATCAAAATATAGAATAGAGTGAAGTGAGGACATTGGGCCTTAATGAAATTTCATAGAAGGGCATTGATTTCCTATATTCCATGCCCTTCAAAGTCGGCTTGTCCACTCGGCGTAAATCAAGCATTTGAAGGACTTATTAGACTTTCAATTTGCTGTCAACTTTGCTCATTTTCAGCCAACTATGGGCATCTTGGACAGGTTATCTATGTCACTAAACTAATTTGTATCCACTCAGCCTGCAATCACAGTGAGACATGAACAACCAAGCCTGTGGCACCCAGACTGCTGCATGCACACACTTAACACAACAAAGCAGTATAAACAAAAAAAAAAAAAAAAAAAGGAGAAACAAATGAACCGAGATGAAAACAGTTTTGAAGCAAACTGCTGATGTTTTGCAGATTCAAAGTGATTTGCTGTGATTTAAATGCTTATATAAAGGATCAATGTATTTTCAGTTCACTACACTCAGAAACTGATCCAAAAACGACGATTGAAAGCGATATCATAAGGACCAAAACAGAATAAAACACAATGAAAGAAGAAAGAAATTTGTCAAAACTAAAGAGTAGGCTGGCACAAAAGGATGAAGGCATCACAAACTTCTCCAAAACTGACAAAACTGGATGCACCAGCTCACCGGACAAGTGACGCAAACACAGCAACTTTTTCTTGTTGAATTAAAATTCGATTTTATTTATTTTTTTACTTTATGTTTTCATAAACAGGACAAGTCAGTGAGCAAAAAAACAGAGTAAACGACACCCTGCCCCCAGAACCACCGCTGTGTTCCAGACTTTCCTTATTCACTTCCCTCTTTGTCACACTAAAATCTCACTATTTAACATACACGGTGATTTACAAATTGCATTTCTCTATGAATCCCATTCATTGTGTTTCTGGCCCCTCAACACTTTCATCAGGGCCAAGAATTCATTTGCAAATGAAACCCAGAGAAGTGCAGCCCTGCCCCACAGAGAGACAGGATGCCTTCCCATTGTTCGCGCAGCATGGGAGCGGCGGGGATCGTCGGCGCAGCCTGGCCCTGCTCATCTCAGCCGACTCAAAGCAGATCCTGTTTAATTCAGGGATTATCTCCCTCAATGTTTCTCCGCTCAGAGACATCAGATAACGCAAAGTTGCCATGACAGTAAACCCTGGCCCTCACACCACCAAACCATGCAAACAGGGAAGACTCAACTTTAATGATAACTTTTCATGTTAACCCCCCCCCCCCCCCCCCCCAACCCCTCTCCCTCCCTCCCTTCCTCCACCCGCCTGCCTGCCTGCTGCACCCCGAGCTTCAATTTAGAAAAAGTGTGTTTGATTCATAGTGTGAAAAAAAAATTCAATAAAACACCTTTTTTCCTCTTTTCTTAAGGTGGGCTGTACACAAACAAGTGTGAAGAAAATTCAATCATATGATGGTGAGAGGGATGGAAAATATGAGAGGAAAAAAAAAAAAAAACTTTTGTCTTACAAACTTCTGGAAGATGCTGAGTTAATAAAATATGTTCATTTGCACTTACGCATATGAGCACAAAAAAACAATACATGACACACCATGTAAACAAAAGATGTGAAACAATAGAGTAAATTGAAATTGAATTATTTCTCCCATTATTTCACACGTACAGTTTTAATAGATATAGGGTGAGATTAAAACAATTCCCATATAACTATTTTACAGTAGAAGCACTCTGAAAAATCCCCAGAGTTTTAAATAACAGTGTTTAGCATGTAAATGTGAAAACTTTAAAGATGTAATAAGACTTTTAGAGAATAAACCAAAAATAAAAATACATTTATTAGCCTGAAAATTATGGCATTTTATTTTGCTAGTACGTTGTGCAAAACATTTTCATCCAAACATTACAACATCTCTCACAACTCCATCTGAAGTTTGAAATGTGAGAGCAAAAAAAAAAAAAAAGATAATTCCCTTACAGATGCAAACTCATTTTATCAATAACATCAGTGTTTACACGGTCACTAAGCTGCCCTTTAAGCCCTGTAACACAATGCCTTTACTTTACTTGTTGAGAGAAAGAAATGCTCAAAAGTGAATCAATGCATCGCTTCAGATCGACTGACCACATAAGAGTAACATACAAACAGCGCAGATGCTAGCATTAGGCTTAATTCCCAAAATAGCGAGGATTAACGTCGAATTAAAATTAAGATAAAGTCAAGCCGGTATGAAGGAGTCTGGAAAACTTCAGTCGAGTCTATCAAAAGCACAATGTAAGCAGTGCACAGGGCGACAGGGTTTGGGAAAAGACAAAAGACAGCGAGAGGACAGAGAAGAGCCTGGAAGAGGTCGACCAGCGTCCGACTGGCAGGAAAGTGAAGATTAGTCAAAAATAAAGTTGACGGAGAGATTTGAGAGTTCCTACATTATTTTTTGGCACGGGGGGCCCTCTAGGAGCCTCTTGACACTTGTAACTTCAGGAGGGTTTCTGCTCACACCGTCTTCCAGCCCACCGAACACTAGATGGGGTTCCACTAAAACACTGCCGTGGTCCAAGACAAAACTCAAATCTCAGAAGCTCTGCCCCGGTGACACGGTTAAAGCTTAAGGGGAGGGAAGAAGGCGAAGCAAGTCCTCCGGGCTACACCTAGACTCGCACCACATAAACACTGGCCAAATGACAAGCGGCTGCACTCTTGTGTTTGCGAGGGAACAACAAGAACAAAAAAGGGGGGCTGCCCTGCCAATCTCCACTCTAGGAGGGCCACTCTGATAGGGCGTGAGGGGACGGCCACAACATTGATAAGGCCCCACAGTCACATGCAGACACAAACGTTTGAGTGAACAACGGCGAGGCCTTGCTGGGCCGCCTGCAGCTCTGATCAGCAGGGTCAATGGCGAGGCAGAGTGGAACACACTGAGCCCTGAACTCTGATCACCTCCACACAGAGGGACACAGGCAAAGGTTAAAACAGCTCAACATCCCACCCTCTGTGGCTCTCGCTCCGACCTCCCAGTAACCAACGGCCCTCAGCATCACTGATACACAGCTCCACACAAGCACTTTGTCTTTCGCTTCCGGCTCACTAAAACTCTCCAGAAGACACTTTGCACCTTTATTTTGAACACTGCCTCAGTTAAAATCCCCCCAAACTTAGAGACAACAAGTCCCCATCGCGCGCGCACACACACACACACACACACACACACACACACACACACACACACACACACACACACACACACACACACACACACACACACACACACACACACACACACACACACACACACACACACACACACACCTTCTGCAATGGTGTCACCATGTGTTGCACACAAGTGAGAAACACACACTGCCTTCTGCAGTCTGCAAGGTTCAATGACAAATGTGCCTCTACATTCCTTACATGTTATTAGATTTAAAAAGAAAAAAAAAACTGAGAAAAAAAATGAATTATTTTTGCATTTTCCACAATATTTCTAAAATAAATCACTTGAAACGAGCTGAATATATATTTTTAGACAATCTTTTCAGATGACCTGCTTGTGTTTTCAGGCTGCAATAAACCTGATGTACAGCTAAGGATTTTTACACATGTGCTACATTTAGTTAGTCAAAACTCACACCTCTTTAGACCTTACATTGTACTTATTATGTAAGTTCTAATGCAGCTCTAATCAATTCAAATATTTGGGGTAAATTAAAACAATTTAAAAAATGTAATGTTTTGATTGCAGAATTTGACCACATTGTATTGCAATAGGAAGTTGAAACTCCTCCACGTTAACTATTTTCCAAACACAGTAAAAAAAAAAAAAAAAAAAAAAATAGACAAGTCATTTTCTTGGAGGTCAGGCTTTGATAGAAAACTCGGTCAAGTAAGATTCACACTGCAACGTAACGTCCTTTAACGAAATTCTGTGGTTTTCTCGTTTTTTTTTTAACGCTCTGACCACACACAGGTTTTAATCTATTTTTCTATAATATCATTTTTAAGCGACATAAATTAAACAACTCAGATGTAACTGTAACTGTGGTGTGTTTTGCTGGCATTTTGAACTTCAGAGTCTTCCAGCTCTGCACATCTCGGTGCCACTTTGTACACACTCTTGTCACCTTTTAGGCACAACGTTGCTGTTCAAAGCAAACGAAACATCTCCAGAAAGATATTTTCAAAACCGAACATTACTCGCGAGGTTTGCCTGCATAAAAGTGGGGAAGTAAAAAACGAAAAGGCCAATTTTACGCATCTTTGATTTGATGATAAAACCGGTTTTGCGATTAAAAACAAAGTAAAACAATAAGAGTTTTAATTATATCTGTGTGGATTCGTGTGTGTTTCGATCAATGAAACGGAATTTGTTTTTGCCGTTTGTGTAAATAAAAAAAAGTGTAAAAGGTGGGTGAACTGTGGAGATCGTTTCGTGACCTGGGAAACATGTTTATGCGTTGACGCACTTCGGGGCAGTTTTATTTATAATCCGACACACAGCAGTGAAGCATGCAAATGTGTGATCAAGTCGCGAATTTCACATAAGAGAGGGAAAATAAAACGGTTTGGCTTGATATCGTCGGCCTGGAGCGGAGAAGCGGGGACGTGTGCGTCCCGGACCCAGGAAAAGTTGTGAGTCGCGGGCAGAAGCGACAGGCTGGTCCATGTCGACGCACCGAGAGCAGCGGCTGATCGCCGGGAAACATCCCGTCAGCAGCGAAACTACACCGGCTGGTCACCACGGAGGAGTTTCAGCTCCACTTTTCAACACGATTGTGGTTAAAGTTTAACTCAAGATTTCAAAAAAAAAAGAAAGAAAAAAAAACTTTAAATACACAGGCGCGCGAGAAGCGCAAAACTGAAGAAATACATCCTTTTCGTTTCGTTATTTTATTTAACTTACTCATCATTTAAAACTTAAGAGGTGAGAACGACTTTTTAATTCCCTAAAAGTTCTTCTGGATTATATTTTGCACTCAAATCAAGTAAATTGTAAAATAAAATAAAAAATCTTGATGTACTTGTGTGAAGTTGAAGTGATTCGTAAATAAACGTGTCAAAACACCAATAGTCTGAAACCCAAAACAAAGTAAAAGGTGTATAGCTGTGAGGAAAATAAAACCCAGGGAAAAGTGTGAGAAATCCCCGGTGCTTGGATAAAAAGAGGTTTACTTGGACTCACCATTGTGCTCCGATAAAGGCAGATGAGGGTCGGATTGGAAGTGTTGCGGCTTCGCTTGTTTCCTCCGCGACATGCTGGCTGGCACATCAGCAGGCAAAGAATAAAAAAATGACTACAAAACCCTCTCAAAAAATTACGTAAATCGAGCCCATCCACCGCGCATGTGCCCCGTTATGATTATCAATAATGCTCTGCGATTAATCATACGGAGGGCTTCTTTGAAAGGCGATTGGCACCTCGCCAGCCCCCCTCCTATTCAAATGAAGTCTCTTTAATCAATTAGCTCCTGATTTGCTGGGGACTCTTGTCTCTCTCTCAGCTCCCACCCAATGAGTTGATCCGTATGGGGAAGAAAGGCTGGGTTTTCCAAACTCCCTTTAGATACGGTTTAACCCCTTCTGTTAGCCAAGTCAACGCTTATCTCGACTACTACAGGGGAATGTCAGCGTCTCGAGTCCGTGCCTGCGTGTATCTTTCAATCTCGCACATTGATCAAGCAGCGATCACAGTTTTGTCTCTCTTTTTCCCCCCTTCTTCTTCTTCTTCTTCTCTCTCCTCCTCTCCCGTAGATGCGGACTGAAAACCTCCGAGATCTCCAGCCAACTTTCTTCTCTCGGTAAACTCGGTGTCCGTGCGTCCCTCCTGCGCTCTCGCGTCAGGATCGTTGTACTTCAGCTCTTGTTGTGTTGTCGCGCGCACCGTCACCGACTCTCTGGAGACTTTCAAACGAGGATCCCGGTGCGCCAAAACGCGGCGTCTCGCGCGGGCATGTTCCGCGTGTGAACGGCACCGGCACGCGTTCCCAGAAGTCCACGGCGCGATCCGACGTCCCAATCAGTTTCATTTGATTATTATTAGTAGGTGGAGGGGGTTAGTTACTAACACGTTTTCATCACACTGTGCGTTCTGCGAATAAACAAACTTTGAGGGCCCGTGCGGCACTGGGACAAATGTGGAGCCCGGCCCATCCCGGATCTGATTGGTCACCGTGCTGTTCAGTCACTCCACCATTCACCTCCACCTCCTCCCTCCCTCCCTCCTCTCCTCTCCCCCACCTCTCTCTCTCTCTCTGTCGCTCCCTCTCTCTCACTTTGAGCACAGCAGATCCAAACGCTTTGTGCGCGCCGGGATGATCAGTGGTAAAGACAGCGGACTGACAGGAGTCTGTTCATCTGGATAGAAACAAATAAAGCTTTTCATTTCTTTACAAAACATTTTTTTTAAACCAATACCTCCTCACCCCACGCCACGGCGACGCACCAAACTTTCAGTTCAAGAATTGACCTATTAGAAGAATAAAACGCGACTTACTTATATTCATATCACAAACAATGGGTTGTTTATGAGATAGAAAATAAAGCGAGTGCTATTTAAAAAAGGTTATTGAAAGGATTTATTGATGCGTTTGTGTTTGTACAATGGCTACATTTTCAAGACAGTGAAAAATTATCTAAATATGTCTGCAAAACCTATAAAACAATGTCTTGATCAAGCCTGCAAAAAATAAAGAGCATGCACACACTGCGTATTATTATTATTATTATTATTATTATTATTATTATTATTATTATTATTATTATTATTATTATCGTAAATAATGCACTAACAGGGGTGCGCCTTTTGGTTGGGATGTTTTAAGAGGGCAAGAGGTCCCTCGGGAGCTCCATGTGAGTCGCTGAGTCCAGTAGATTTATTACCTGAAAAAGATAAACGAAGCTTTCAGTCGGTCTGATTTTGAGAAATGAAGATAATAATGTTACTATAGGTGATGCCTCGGATGCCATTATTTTTCACTGAATATTTAAAGAGCAGCTGCGGGCTAGATGGATCTGGTCCTCTCTTGTGTCAGCTATCTTTTAGTTCCGACTAGCCTTACTATTTACTTATTCATGAAAAAAGGAAAGAGCAAGGGGGGAAAATCAAATACCTCTGATGGCCCTGAGTGATCTTCTTTATCAATGCGTTATGGCAAAAATAATTAAACAACGCATATATGTTTTAAACAGTAACATGTTTTTGAGGAGTATTGATAGATGTCTGAAGTGTATTAAGAAAAAAAAAAAAAAAAAAAACTGGGCAGCCCAATCGAAATGTGTGCTGTGAGTAACAAACTCAAACAGCAAATGATCGTTAATAGCGGGAGAGAAAACGTGTGTATGTGTGTGAGTGTGTGTGTGTGTGTGTGTGTGTGTGAGTGTGTGTGTGTGTGTACGCGTCGTTAAAAAGCCCATGCAATTATGCGCACCAAACTTGAAATTGCAGGGAGAGGAAAAAGGGGTCTGCAATATTGTAATGTCCCGGGTGGGAAAATCAATGGGCAGTTAATTGACGTGAGTGTTGGTGTGAGATTGTAAACAGGGTGATTTGCAGCCCAGCCGAGCGGGAGACGTTTTAAATGGGATTCACTCGGGACGGTGAGGATACAGTGTTAACAGTCTGGGGGGGGGGGGGGGGGGGGGCTGAATGACAACGGCGGAAGAAGTTTGATAAAACTCAGAGCCAGAGACTCAGAAAGTTTTGAAGCTTCACTTTATATGATCCAGCCACTCGTGTTGCGTTACGCTTTGATGATCAAATATTCCATAAATTGATAATCAATTAAATATGCTGAATTTAAACAACTTTCTGGGGATCGTTTAGGTAATAAATAAGATTATATTTAAAATTGATTTCCATAACAAAATGTATATAAATAAAATAAGCCAAGACAATAAAAAACTGATATTATACAACCAGTAGCTGAGTGTCAGAATTATATTTTCTGTCTTAAGTGACGGATCTCTTATGCGCATAAAAAGTGCGCATTAGTCCGTGACGCACGATCAATGGCAGCGCGAGCGGCGTGAGAGACAGGGTCCGGCCCGTGGAGCCATCACTCACTATTATCACCGACACGTCCCGATCGATCATACAGCGCAGCAACACCGCGCGTTTGTCCGCATAATGTGATAGTTAACGTGGGGAATCTCCTAAACACGGAGTTGTTAGTGATCCCCACTCAGTGGATTTGTTACCAGAAAGAAGACGCCCCCCCCCCACCCCCCCACCCTTTATACACGCACACTCCCACCACTTCAGTGTGTGTGTGTGTGTGTGTGTGTGTGTGTGTGTGTGTGTGTGTGTGTGTGTGTAAATGTGGGACACAGTATTCAACACGTGGTGGGTTGCTATTCACAGTCCTGCTCTCTGCTCAAGGAGATGCACAAAGAATTACAACTAGCTGGATCAGGCCTTCATCTAGGTCAGCTGCTCCTGTGTGTGTGTGTGTGTGTGTGTGTGTGTGTGTGTGTGTGTGTGTGTGTGTGTGTGTGTGTGTGTGTGTGTGTGTGTGTGTGTGTGTGTGTGTGTGTGTGTGTGTGTGTGTGTGTGTTCACAAAGATGCACTATGGATTTCAGTGTGTATAAGTGGATGCTCTGCAATTAGATGTGTTCTTTTCACAACATGAGCAAAAAAATGCATATTTTTTGTAAAGTAAAATTACTTATTTTGGAAAAATTATAAAGATAAGTTGCTGACTGCACTTCTATGAAATGAAACTCAAGTATTTTGATGACATCCTCACTTACTTTATTTAACAGTCAGTGCTGAAGCTGTTGACCCCCATTGCTCCCGACACAAATATCAAGAAGTGCACGGCCTTATCTGACGTCTTTCGAAAGGATTAGGAGCTTGATTAAAGGGATTGTTGTAAGCTGGCCTCATGCTCAAAGAAATAAAGAAATAAGGCCACATTTCCCTTGTATCGAGTCACACACTTGTACAGTAAGTACAAGTGTTAATGACACTGTGCTGCTTGGCTCATGAATATAAATGCAGTGACTTACAGGGACAAATTATTTTACTGTTTTGAATTTCTAAATCACTTTTAACACTGCAGGTAAGTCATTTACATATTCTACATTTGTTTTTGGATTTGAATCACCCCCTTAACTAAATGTATTTCTGGTTTTACTTGTTCACAACTTCTTGTGTAACAGACACTGTAAATATATGTATTTGCAGAATGAAGATGAAATTAATCGGCCCTGCGTATAATCAGATTGCAGGATTTAGAAGGTCTGTTTTGCCACTAAAGAAATCCCGCTGAAAAATTGCCCGCATTAAAATTCAGTACCTGCAACAGCAGAGAATAGCCTCCATTAATTAAGAGATCAAACCCTTTCTATTGTCCTCGCGCAGCCCTGCCACCACTCGTCCCGCAGATTGTCTTCCCCCCATTGTGCCCCCTGACAACTTCCTGCAGCATCACGCGATATCAATGGGCCGTGTTTGTTTTTACATTATCTCAGCTGCAGTTACAGACACCCCCTTTCAATCCCGTCCTGTTCCAGGGAGAACAAGCAAACATTCGAGGGTGTCACGGAGGTGCCGGAGGTCACAGGCACATCACACACACAAGTACACACACGCATGCACCCACAGAGTGTGTTACTTTGTATGTGGTAGAGTCATCTCGCATGCAAACAAACATTGGAGTAAGTGTGTGTGTGTGTGTGTGTGTGTGTGTGTGTGTGTGTGTGTGTGTGTGTGTGTGTGTGTGTGTGTGTGTGTGTGTGTGTTTGTGTGTGTGTGTGTGTCATATTCAGGTACAAATGTTCAAATGTTGTAAGACTTGTGTTTCAACCTCTCAGTTGTTAGAGATCAAGTGCTCTGCAGCATCCTGCTCACTGTAAACAAAGTAAACTCAAACAAAAATCCACACCCTGTTGTATTTCTGTTCTCAAAAATAGAATTTAAATCTATTAAAAGCGCAATTATATTTCAAGTCCTGATAATATTAACAACATTTTGTTTTCAGGTATTTGGACAGGCGGTCGTTAAAAGGTGGGAAGGTTTGATATAGATACTAAAATTATTTCAATAACTTTCATGGTGAAAAATCAAAGAGAAACAATACTTGTTATACTAAATGTAATAATTATTATTTTGTGTTTTTATGGTCATTAGGAAATGGTGTGAGATTTCACTCTTATTTCCACCATGCTCTCTCCGGGGTTTTTTTAAATGTGTAATTTGAAGTCATTTTTAAATAAATAATTCAATGGATATTACAAATTGGTAGACACTACCAAAAGAAAATAAGTATCAAGAATAAGCATAAAGCTGAAACTATGACAATTTGACAAAAGCTTTGGATGTTTCAGGGTGATTAACTAACCTTTTTTTGATCATATTTAAATATCACTCAGCATAAAATGAATAATAATAAGATGAATTATAGAAATATGACTACACTAAAACAAACAGAAAAAAAACACCTATGAGGTGATGCTTTATGTCACACTGAAATACAATGTCCTGGTTACTGCTGCTAACTTTAGTTGATACTAATATGGTACTTATATTGAGTATTTGAGAGCAAAGTAAAGACAAAAATTCTAAGTGATAACCAAATAGTGTACTCTGAGTAACTGCACAACGGTTTAAAACCAATAGGAGTCAATGTACAAATGCAATTCATAATTTTAAAGACTATATATCAACATATATGAATTACTTGCTGTCTGCTTCTTATGTGATCACAATTTGAACATGTAAAGCACAAATAGCAAAACTTTAAATGGACTTAATCAGAAATTACTCAGAAATATTTTCTTTCAAAGAATACACAATGTCAAAGTATATGTGTGCATAATTACTGAGTCAATATATATTTTTGTATTGGTTTTTTAAATGTACTTTTAGCTTGCTCATAACGACCAAACATACACCGAGTCACAGATACAATCATTAAATCCTTCAGTTGTTATGAGACACATTCTCATTAATTAAACAAGCTCGCTTGAGTTGCATTGACAAGAAACACCGTGGCACCGGGCGACCACCAAGGCACCGACTCCAGCTCCGTGGCCTTCTCGAAAAACACAGTCTGCTTTCATATGACATTGACAAATGATATTTGGACGCTTAGGTGGTTAGATGTTTCACAGAACAGAGCCGGATTACACTGACACACATCACTAAAGACTGCGGGCCAGAGAGGAACCAAACACTGCTCACATCTTGAAGAGATTACAGACATCGCCCCCTGAAAGCTGAGTGTTTATGTATTTTTTAAGAACCTGGAAGCAAAACTAAAAATTACCCATCGAATTATCCCGACGCTACTTCACACGCTCGTAAACACAGGACGTACAGGAGACACACGCGGCGGCGTCTGCGCCGCGGCCCCCGTGAGAGCCACCGTGACCACACGAGGTGGCGGCGCGCAGGTTAACCGCCGTGCCAGCAGACGCGGCACGTAGAACGAGAACAAAACACACACGTTCTTACAGTAAACACACCCACGACAAGCTGAAGCGTATCAAGTGGTTTATTCGCCAGCGACTCTGGGCACAAGATGTTTATCAACCGCCGCCAGACAGCTGTGCTCGTCGGCCAGCAGTTAACTGCGTCTCAGACAGCCCCTTATTGCTATTGATAGTTAGCATCAGTGTCCTGGCTGAGAAATGGGGCCGCTATGTGCAAACACAAGCTATTGATCTGCAGCCTGTCCCTGACTGGCCTGCAGCTACAGAGCGATGGGAGCGCAGGCTGGGTGGAGCCTGCAAGACGCTGCCCAGACTCACTGTCTGGCACCTGTGAGGAAGCTACTGGTGGGGCAGCGCCCGCTCGCTGCTGAGCACTCGGGAGATGAAAACCTCCTATTTCTGAACTGACGGGGAGGATGCAACAATATCACATTTTCTAATGGGATCAAAGTAGATTTTTGACTTCTGAAAAAAGTTTCACGGCTCCTTGAAACAATTAAGTTCATCCAAGAAGAAGCTCCAATTCAAAACAAGTTTGTTGTTTTAACTCATTCTGCACTGTGGACGTTGTAAAGGGCATTACCACATCGTGGATTTTCATTTCACTCACAAAATACGTTGAATGAATTTATGAAGCTCATCAGGTTTTTCTTCAACCCGAAGCTGGGAAATCAACACTTTATTTGACACTCACTGCAATACTTGGGGAATGGAAAAATTAAACCTCCTAATGTAATTCAAGGAGAGTATTTTAGTTAAACACAAAATACAAATAGGCCACTAAGATGACATAAAATCTTTGTGTCTATCGTGTCAACCATTGAAACCTGTTGCCACATCTGATACACATCTGAGTATCACTGAGCAGTAGAACACGTTAGGTGCAGGAAAACATTCCTTTACGAGGCTCCTGAGGCATGCTCCAGAAAACTGAGGCACCGTGTTGATGCAGTACATCTGATCTAATAATGCGTTACCGTTGACACTATTGATGTGCCACGTATTGATAATTTAACTTCTATTTATTCTATGTTTTCTTCTGTGTCGAGACCGCCCCCCGCTGAGATAAATAAAGTATTTCTATCCTATTTTATTTCCAATTCTGTTCCCATGCTGCTGTGGAAAAGCATCAATCAGATTCACTATAGGAGGAAGAGACATTTCACACAGATCCATCTCTTTGTCTTGCACATCATTGCTAGTTTGGAAGTACATTTTACTAAAAAGGCATAGGCCTAAAAAACAACAATAGGAAGTCAAATAATAACATCCTAAAATATTCAGGCTTTGTAAAGCTTGCACAACTGAACACATGAAGACCACAAAGTTAAGTGTTTCAAAGTTGGCATTACTTTCTGTCCTTACGGTACACCCACTCTCTCTGCCTGTTATTATTTTCTTACATTTTAAATCAATGTCTCATTTTGTGGATAAAATGACTAAACTGGCTGGATTAGAGTCATTTACTCCCGTTTCTGAAAAGCGCCCGGCTGCCGGCGGGGCGACACATGACTCGGCCACTCCAGTGTGTCCTCTGCTTCTCGAGCCCTCCGCCATATTCCCCTATAAAGAGGGCAGCGCTAAATATGACGCCTTTCAATCCTTAATTGCTCTTTAAAACAAGGACAAACACACATTTGACTGGGCTGAGGTTTCAGCGGTTGAGAGTTCGGCAATCTGTTGAGGAAGAACGGCGTGCGGGCTCGATGTGAGGTCCTCTCGTGTGTTGACGTGTGCGTTCTTCAGCTCCCTGCCACCGCACGAGTACAAGAAAGAGGAAAATTCAAATGTGTTTGGATGTTTTTGCAAACTCTGTTTTTTTTTAGCAACCCAGGCAACCACACGAGGAAACGCACAAATAAAAAGTGATGCATCTTTCAGCAAAGAAAATAAAGGCGTTTTGTTAAAACTGCACGGTTGTTGTTGTTGTTGCTGCGCTGGAGAGGGGGAACAGGGGGGAAACCTGCCTGGAGGAGAAGGGGGAGGGCTTGTCATTCTTTATTTGCCCCACTTGTGGAAGTCTAGTCAGATACGGGACATCAGAGGCGGCCCTGATGACTGGCGAAAAGACAACCTCGGGGGGTAAACTCAGAGAAGTTACAGCTCTGCCACCACTTCCCCAGTGTGCTACTTTTGTTCCACCGCTCTCTCCTGCCTCCCTTTGACTCCACAGCTCCCCTCTACATCTCCTCTTCTCAGAGTCCAGCTCTTTTTTGACCATATCTGTCAAAGTGGACACTAAAAGTTCTACGCTATCGAACCAAACTGTCATTATTATCTTAACAAGCGAGCAGCGAAAAGTAAAAACCAGAAGAAAAAAAAAAAGAAAGAAATGTGTGCACATTATTGCCAAATACTTCAAAGCCAGACACTTCAGTGTCCCCACTTGTGTTTCTTTGTGTGTGTCCGTATGCTAAAATCAAACGGCCCCTCTCTCGCTCTCTTAGCTCATTTAGGCTGCATGTCAGACAGAATGGCAATCAGACTCTCTCATCAAACTCCACTGCCCTTTTACTCTGCCTCCTACCTCTTGGCTCATCTTGTTTAGCGGGTTGCTGCTTTTTAAACTCCCATCAAAACGGCTGGTGAGTGGGGGGTGGAGGTGGGGGGTGGGGGGGTGGGGGTGTGGGGGGGTTAGGGGGGTGGAGGTAGGGCTGGGTCGTCCTTACCTTTATCACAAGGCCCTTAAAGATCCTCCCACTGGCTTCGGTGGTTCTACAGTGAAATGGAGGGAAACTTTTTCAGAGATCCAAATATGAAAGAAGACAAGTTACTGTATGTCTCACGTCTGTGAAGGACACCACAGGTAGGACTACACACACACACACACACACACACACACACACACATACACACACACACACACACACACACACACACACACACACACACACACACACACACACACACAGAAGAGTCTTTTCAAAGAAGTTTGCTTTTTTTATTACTTCCTTCCCCATTCAGCGGCCTCCCCACTTTTCCAGAGTGCCCTGGGTGTGCACTGAAAGAGCTGTGCTTATTATGAGCTCCGGGCTCTCCAAACCCAGCTTTGTTTTGTCCAGATAACTCTCTCTCTCTCTCTCTCTCTCTCTCTCTCTCTCTCTCTCTCTCTCTCTCTCTCTCTCTCTCTCCCCCCCTCTCTTTAATATTCACAGTAAGACTCTTGGCTCTCACAGGACGACTGTTTTCCCAGTTTTCTCCCCCGCTAACAGCCAAGTGTGGCCCCAGCGAGTGTAAACATGCAGCAGGGAGGGACATCTCCTGACAAATATCTCCAAGGATGTGCCACCCTGCCCCGTGTCATTCATTCTCCTACCTGGCACTAAAGCTAAACTGTTAACACCAATGTGAGAGCGACCGAGGACCCAAAGGACTGCCAGTGGCTTTTACATGCCTGCTTTTACCTACATTCACACCACAAGCACATTTGCTCTTCACACTGAAAGGGGACACGGTATACGAGTGCATCATTCAGTGTTTGCATATCTCAATAAATCTGTAAATGCAGAGCTATCTGTGAAATTTCACACGTATGAGGGAATATATCTTTTCGGATTTGAAACAGGATCGTTCAATTATTGCTGCCACTTCAGTGTTCATGGAGGTGTTCTATTATTATTTCAGGTTTGGCTCTTTTATACCTCTGCTAACCATAAGAACTGCAAAGTGACATTGTCTGTCCTAAATTAAATACTATCAAAAATGATAATAAAAAGTATTAAATGCAGGGTTCTTGAGTTTATGAAAATTAAAAATGTACAATGAACAAAGCAAATACACATATGTTTAAGAGATGATGTATTAACCTGATTGAACTAACCCACTGGTGAGTCTGTGGATCAGTGGCTGGAGCAGGCCATCTTCCAATCCAAAGGTTGTAGGTTCAATCTCGTATCTCACCCTGTCCTTGGGTCCTGGGGCAAGGCACTGAACTTCAATGGGTGAATGTGATGTATCATGTAAAGTGTGTTTGAAACTGTCCAAAAGCCAAAATGTGGTCTGTAAGTTACCATTTACCTGCTCATGCCACTTATCCAGCCTCTTTTAGATCCTTCATACTACTTCTTTACTCTGATGGTCAAACTGCTTTCCAGCTCGCCTCCATTTTCAAAATCTTTATGTCATTTTCACAGAAAAAAGGGCTCTAATAAATAAAAATATTATGCCATGTTTTATACAAAAGTATGCTGTGATATATTTAAATTGAAATAAAGCTCCTCTGTGCTGCAAAAGCATGACTTTTGTTAACATGTCACAAATAGAAAATAAATGTGGGGTTCTTCCAAGTTGCCCAAGTGTACAGACTTCCAGTAGATAGGTTGTTCATTACATCCACCCAGCAACTTTAGAAAAAGTTATAAACTACGAGCTCTGAAGCAACTGAAAAGCAGCACATATATTATATAGGTAAAGTCGAGGTCATCGGGCCTCGTCAATTCAAATAAATTGACCTAACCTTCAGTGAAACACTGAAAGACTTGTGTCAATGTGGACAAGTAATACAGAGTACACAGAAATGACGGCCCATACATGTAAAGAGTCAAACTGACACAAGAATGAGATTTTACCAAATAAATTGAATGAGAGCTACTGGGTTGCATGTGATTCCCTGTTTGCATGAATGACATTAGAAAAATTAGAAAAATCAGGGCCCACATTAAATTTGATTAGCTTCTCATGTCACACTTAATCGGCTTTTACATACGGCTGTCTTTGCTCCTTCACACTTCCACTCCTGGTGGCCTTATGTGTCAGTGTGCTCTGTCAACATGAGTGGTGAACGTGTCACTGTGACAAATGCTTCCACATTAATTGCGTTTGGCAGCAAAGGTGATTCTCACGTGGACTTTAACGTCTTCCACCGGTCCTTTGTTTAACCGGGTGGATACCACCGGAGCCACTGGATCTGTGGAGAGAGTGGCACCCACGGGAGAAAGTCGTCATTGCCCTGCAGCCAGGTATCTGCCTGGAGCAGCACAACACTTAGCAAACAGCATGAATTAAGTGCAGAGCCTATATTTAAACAGAAGCTCGCTCCAAACATTGATAAGGCAGTACACTTGCATGGCAGTCAGACCCCTGGTGATGTTAACAGCACTCTGCTATTATCGCAGGTGTGATCGCTCACCAGCCCACAACCACATTTACATCTTAATTACCCGCCTAATCAATGGGGTTGCACTTTGACTTCATTTGTGACATTCATGAAACCTCATTTAAGATGTAAGAATAGGCCATCGTAAGTATTGGAGGAAAGAGAAAAGCACCTATTTTCAATACAGGATACAAAGGAGATTGAAAAAAATATATAAAGAGGCGGGGGGGGGGGGGGGGGGGGCAGGCTACTGAATCCTCGCTGGCATGATCGCAGAGCACTGAGCGGATGACAAAGTGAGCGCCAGGAGATATTCATGATAATTGCACACTCCTCCCAAAATGACAAAGCAAATTGGTGAGACGTGCAGCGTATGACAGAAAACGGATGGCTTGCGCGACTTGAGCCGGGTGATTTAAATGGCAAGTGATTGAACAACAAACTCGCATTAAGACCTTATTGATGAGTTCAGTGTTTCATTTGGGATCAATAAGGCGATTGGTAGAGGCTGAAGCCAATATGTGAGGAGAGACTGCAGGGTGGAGAGATGAGAGGGTATCGAACCGCTTCACTGCAGAATGGAGGAGACGGCGGGATTTGTTTATCCAAAGGAAGGCCTTGGAGGAAAATTCTTGCAGAATACAGGATGGTCGACAGCTGCTGGGGTTTATCTGGTGCGGTAGCAGGATATCATCATACGCGCTCTCAGATTATGTGAGCAAACAGTGTTTCTTAATCAGCTTGAAACAATGATGACAGCTGACAACGTGATCTAAATCTGGAGCAGTGAGAAAAACAAAAATAGACAGGAGGATACGGGTAAATATGTAATGAATCAAGATGTTTATCGTGGGGGGGGTAAAGAGTGTGAAATGGTGAGATGTGATCATGATCTTAACGACCCTCAATCAATAACCAGTTTAATGCCGGCCTGTACAAAGTCACACGGTACGCTACACTACAACTACTTAGCAAGGGAACAGAGGAGCACAAACAGAGCTAAGACACGCCAGACGGCTTAAGTTCAAAGTCACCAATTACTCTCAAACGTATGGTTCTGGACTTTGGCTGGAATCCCACACACACCCAGGGATGACATGCAAACTCCACATTGAAAGGCCTCACAAAACCCAGACTTGAATTAAGCACCACAAAACACATTTAAATTTATGTTCAGAGTCTTTAGACTGCTTTGAAGCGAGTGAGCGTAGCTGTCTTCACAGATATTCTATGTGTTGTATACGATAAACCCAGCAGCATCTGACAACCTGATGAGGCTAGTGCTAAATTACAAGTACTTGATGCCACATGTCTTTAAGATCGCTAATGTTGACTGAAAGGCTTTTGGGAAACGAGACGATGACAGAAAAGTTAGGAATCTGTTAAGAAGGACGACTTTAAAGATGCAAGTGCTCAAAGTGCTTTTTAAACGAGGCAGCAAAAAGAAAAACTAAAATAATGAAATATGTCGACTTTAAATATTACGATTTTACATTCTGCTTTGCCATTGTTACAGAAAAATAGAAATTCTTGACGATTATGAATCCTTTTGAGCCAAAGCTGACCCTGCTGGTGAGAGACTCGGCACTGTAAAGCTCCAGCAAATCACAACTATGTCATCGCTCTCCTCCCACCGGGTGACAGATGACACCAACAATGAACATTTCATCTTCAGCCGCAGCCACGAGCTCCGACGAGACAGAGATGAAGTACACGGGGCGAGATGAATTACGGCGCGGTGATTTATCATGACAGGCCAATAGGAAAAATACAAATGAACAATTAGCAAATTTAGCATTAATTAACTGCTCGCAGACAAAGGATGAGCTTGTAGCGCATGTGTTAACATGGCTGGAAACAGCCACAGAGGAAGGGTAATCTTCGTGCAGTTTGTAGAATATTACTGTGTTAATTAGGGCTAATTGAATAATTTCCCTTCACCGCACACTGATTATGCATGTCAAACACAGAGGGGCTATCTTGATTAAGCATAATGTTCAGAATGGAGGGTACGATGTTGATGACGCTGAAATTCCTACACAGAGGGATGAAAATGTTTTTTAAGTTGTGAAAAAAAAGAGATAGAAATAATGAATAATAAAAAAAAACTATTATTCTATTATTATTATGCACTTCTGTGTTGAAAGAGCTTATGTTAATGGTCTTTGCAGTGTGTGTGTGTGTGTGTGTGTGTGTGTGTGTGTGTGTGTGTGTGTGTGTGTGTGTTGTGTTTTGAACCATATTCATGTCACATGTGCTCAGTTGTTCATTGACCACCTGATTTTGAGAAAACTTGGTTTCCCACCACATTTCCTCATGAGTGATAATGCAATATAGCGACCAATACAATGCTGTGCGAGACCCGGATGACACGGACCCCTCGTCTCTGCTCCGGCTAGAGAATTAAGACCCACAAGATCTTCGTTAATACGACGCACGTACGCGTGCACGCTCACACACAGACCCAACCAAAACGAATTAGGACATATCTCATAATTCAATGTCACTAAATCCAATTGCAATCAGGTAAACTCAATAATAGACTTAATAGACTTCAGGAGAAGTTCTAAAAATATTACGTGTTGGTAAACAAAGCATTTTTCTGTTGTTACATTGTGTAAATATATAGGATTGCAGAAAGTCCCAGCTCAGTGCACCTACAACTAGGGGCACATGGGAAATGTTGTGTGACTATAAGAATAGACACGGAAATTTAACTGGAGAGAGGACCTAATTACATCGTAACAGTAAGGTGAAAAGTTGAACTGAAGAAAAAGTGAACTAATAAGCTGTCTTTCCTGTAAAATACAGTGCAAATAATATCATATATCACATTTCCTAATGTGGCTTTGTGGGTTTCATGTGCATTTCCACAGCGTGTGTGTGTGTGTGGGTGTGTGTGTGTGTGTGTGTGTGTGTGTGTGTGTGTGTGTGTGCTACAGAGAAATAGGTTGATGCCATCATCCAGGCAGTTGGCAGCAAAATATCTGGTTAACAAATGATGATGCGAGTACATGGGCTCATAAGCCTATAAATCAGACTCCCCCCCTACAAATTAATAGAGTTCACAGTTGACGGCTGAGGAGGGAAATCGTAAATTATGTTTGGCATGTGAAAATGGCACGACAACTGGAGAGACGACCTGTCACCTCGTTTCCTCCCCAATGCTGTTCTCCGTAATTACACATCGACATTCAAAACAAAAGAGGAGTTCATAGAAATAATCGGTTTAATAAACCGAATTAAAACTTTTTAAATAACTTAAACTCTTCATTCCATATTTTTCCAAATGCCTTTCCATGATGCATGTTTTCTAAAGTCCACACATCTGCTTCACATTACTTCCGACTGTGAGAAAAAGGCAGCGGCTGGCTTATTGTTTGGTGGCATGAGGATGACATGAAAGACGGAGGAGGAAAAGTCGCTAAAAAGGAGGAAAAAGAATAAAAAGAGACAACAGGAAAACAAGAGAGAGAAGAAGGGGGGGGGGGGGGGGGTGATGGCGGGAGGGCTAAGTACCGGAGAGCGTGTCAATGTGGGGGGGCTAATGGTGGGGGGTGGGTGGTTGTGGGGGGGGGGGGGGGGGGGGGGGTACTAAGGTTGCAAGCAATTTCTCTTTGTTATCAAGTGAAATGACTCTGCAAATATGACAATAAATCACAGTGGAAATCAATCTGAGAGGAGGCGACTGTGAGCCACTGATAATGCATCAATCAATATTTAATGTTTAGACTTTAATTAATCCACAGGCGCCAAGCATTCTTTAAGTGACAAAGGGGGGGCGGGGGTTGGGGTGGGGGGGCGGTGGAAACGAGCGGGGAGTGCTTTTGCATAGAATGGCTCTTATATCAAACGGAGACACTGAGCTGAGCGGCCTCATCAGTCGATTTTGCACAGCTTCCCCGTGTTGCTTTATTACCCATTCTCTTATTTACGAGAGCTTGAAACAGGAGATTAAAGGCAAAGTGTTTGTTGGAAATGCATAAATATGGAAATACATAAATACTTCTAATGGATTGTTTAATAGTGATGCCTCTTTGAGACGAATCCAAACTCAACCAGCTGTTGGTATTTGTGGTTCTTTATAGAAGTCAGAATATCTCAGGAATTGTGACGCCCAGTCAGCTAACAAAAAACAAAATACCCCGAATTTAAAACCAGAGTAAATCTAAAAGATGTCTTTAGTCTGACTGCAGTCGAAGGAAAGGATTTTCTCACTGTCTCACAATGAAAGACAGACTTGTAATATTTGAACAGTCTCCTACACAACATGGACATGGGATAGTTTTCCGACACAAAATGACCCTGAAACAAAACTGTAGTAAAAACTGCAGTAAATACGAGACAAAAACTTTGGCTTTGGTGGAAGAGTTACAGTCATGCAACTGGCATTGCTTGTCACTTCTAGCAACGCGTGTTCAATTTAAATGTTAGTCGAATATTAACTTTGGGCCTCTCAGAAATGGGAAAAAAAAAAAGATTCAAAATCAATGTTGCTGAAGAAAAGTTGATCTACAACAATCCAGATACCAATACAAATATGTCACAGCGTTTTTTAAGTTAAGCAGGGCGACACTGATGTAAACTCTGGCCTACTGAAACACATCATCAGAAGGGGAGTTACGCAATCATGTTCATGTATACCGAAACATACACATGAACGGAGCCTCAGCGTCGCGGCATTGATGTGTTTGGAAAGAAACTCCAAAACCTGAGAAGGTGGAGAATATGGACACGGTTGTGGCTCAGAGAGAGAGGACAATCTGGAGGGTGATGTTGAAACGGGAGGTTGAAGTGAGTCTTGTTAGCATCTATTAGCATTTTGTGTTAGCATCTACAGTTGTGGTCTTTCATTTATCAGACACAGCCCGATAGTGGTCGCGGGTTTACATCCGATACTTTGTCCGTCCTAGAACCGTGCACAAAGCCCGACCGATTTGAGCCGTGACCGCGGATTTTACAAACGATTCTCCCAGGATCCAATCTTTCGTCTCAGATGGCCAAAAATCATTTGTGGCAGCCTTAACAACACAAAATCCATGGATGCACGTGTGATACAGGGAGGAGTGCAGTGTCTGCTTGACCGTCCAAATAATACAATAGTTGTAGGTATATTGATATTGGTGGTACTTGTTATCACATCTTCTGGATGAAATATTTCCCCCCAAAAAATGTCCCTCAATTTACCATCACATGAAAACCGGTTTTGATGGCGGCCTCTAACCCTGGTCCTGGAGGGTGAAACAACTCTATGGTTTTACAGTTTACCTGCATCAACACCACTGATTGCAGCTTGTAGCTCATCATTTATGTCGCGCTTCATGATAACGCACTAATATAATTCAGGGGTGTTAGGGCAGGAAAATATAAAAAATGTGCAGCACTTCAGTGTTCTAGGAGCAGGATTGGACGCCACTGCTTTCCATGACAGGATTCGGCAGTTGGGAAGGTCTTTTTATTATGTGCTCAGCTGAAGAAAGACATTAGTTAATATCACTAAAGTCTTGCTGTAGAAAGAAGGAAACATCATTGCACATGACTTCCACGTCTGATTCATTTCCCTTCTGTTCTCATGCACGCTGCAGAATTGATTGTACTTTAAAACTTGCAAAAACCGCCATACTTTTTCTGTCTTTGCAATGGTGGGAATGCGACTCTGGAGGCTGTGAGAACACTAAGACCCCCCTCGGTACACCACCTGCCCGAGCCTCCATACCTGCTCAGTGCTGACACCGCTGTAATGTCTGATTCGTGGGGGCTCTATCGAACAAAAATCCCCGTCTGAACAATGCAGCCACAGAGCCGTTATGAAGGACCTGCTTGAGCGCGGAGCCATGCTTAGCCCTCGCCCTCTGATCACGCTGACACATCCCACAGGTACTAATTACCAAATCTCCTCCACTGAGAAGTTGCGGGAGAAATAACATAGAAGATGCTTGACATTTGGATACCCGTCGAAAGATTCACAGGGATAATTGGGACACAGCTGAGAGGGAGGTCCACCAAGTGTGTTTCACTTGATAAAATGGCTTTAGGTAAGGAGGATCAAAAAAAAAAAAAAAAAAAAACAGACCTCGGAAGAGCATTGAGTGGGTCAAACCAGGAGGAGAAAAGCACACAAGCATTTGGAGTTTAAAAACTAGCAGTCTGCGGACAATTATTTGAGGAGTTCCCTGAGAAGCGGATGAAAGGATTACCCATAACAGGTTCTGATATTCTTGACTGCACATATCGCGTTTGATCCATTGTGCCATTGTCCACAGATTTACAGGTCTTTTATCTTCAAAGAGGACCCATCTGGAGCAGGACAGAATGCACTTATATCAAAGTGCAGCAAAATGCACCATGAACGAGCCATTCTTAGAAATCAGCCATTTAAGCGTCGGCCGCAGGAGAAGCTTTTATTGGATGATGATACCTGTGGATGCTTTTTGATGAACGACTTTACCGTTCTTACCTTCGGATGAAAATCTACCAGAGCATGTGCAACGCAGCAGCAAGAAGAACAAAACATCCTCGTGATTATGACATATATTGATCGGAAATGTGGGGTTGGAGTTGGCGGTGGGGGCTAGTATTCAACTGACATTTATGACAGTTGTTAAGCCATTTCCTGCAGCAGTGGTTTATGTCTTTGCAATAACCTCCATGAATGATGTAATGAGAGATTATGATACTTCCTCCGTCTTTTATGATCTGCACCTCTTCCTTCATACCAACATGCGCTTGTAAGCAGATGCACAACAGGTTAAGTCAACGCCGGCAGCCTACCGTCTTTCATTTTATCAAACGGGCCTACTGCTTATTAGCCAGTCTGAGCGGATGCATCTTTAACTGCGAAATGAAGACAGTCTATAAAATATGTTATTAAATTAGATTTTCTTTTTTTTTGTGGGTGCACATTTCATGTACTGTGTTCAGTAATTTGGAGGGTGAATTTAAACTTGGCAGACACCACAGCCACATCGTTTAAGCAAATGACAGTCTATTCAAAGGTAATTACTAGTAATGGGATTTCATAATTAAAAAATATTAGGGTGGATTTTAATCCAGCACTGTGGTTATTAAACAAAAAAAAATTGAAAAGGTGGCAATGCAAGTTTTCCCACCATCAGCAGTTCTCGTGGTTGTTTTATCTTGAAGGAACAGGTTCTAATATGAACCTTTCCAGTCTGATTATGCAAAAATATCCAATTGGCATCTCTGGTGAGATTTTGGAAATATGGTACGTAAAGAAAATACGTGCTATTGATGATAAAGTGGAAATAGAAATCTCACATTCTGACTTGTAATTCAGTGTGTTAAGTAACACTGTGAGTTGGCATCCACAATGATAAAACTAAATTTAAGTATCATAAGCTGTGTCATCTCCATGATTTCTGCACGGCTACAAGTTGGTGAAGTGGTTAACGCTCTTGCATCACAGCGGGACGATCACCAGTTTCAGTTTGGTTATGTGAGTCCTTCTGTTTGCATCTTCAATTTGTCCTCCAGTCCAAAAACATACATTTGAGGGTAATTGTTGACTCGTGGGTGTGAATGTGAGTGTGTGTGACTGTCTGTCTGCCTTCGCCCTGTGATGGACTGGCGACCTGTCCAGAGTGTCCTTTGCTTTTGTACATTGTCAGCTGGGATTGTCTCCACTCTAAGTGAAAACGCAGGAAAGGAGATGCATGGATGAAAGTTTAGAAGTCCGTGGTAAAACCTCATTTGCTTTTGGCTAAGCAGTAGAAGGGTGATCCTAACTTCTCGACCATCCTGCTGATTCATGTAATTGCTGTGGCACTCCTGTGGCTCAAATTATAGAACCATGCAAATGATAGTTGTTGTTTCCCTGCGTTGTCTAAACTTAACAGCAACAATTTTTCAGCAGTATACATACACATATACAATTCAAAGATTTGCAGAAGCTCAAGTATTAAGTCAATCCGAACACGCTAACCCACAAACATGCGTGCAGACTTGTAGAAAAACTAATGTGCAGCACTAGTTCCCTCCTGCATACATGTGCAGTCACATGAAACATATTTACTGCCTCACACAAGTTGAGAATCCACAGGGTTTTCTTTCACTTCTCTTTTTTTACAATAGGACAGTGTTTGAGAAGAGTGAGACATTTTCCAGTATGACATATCTAATTCGTCATGGTCATTAAATAATGAGGGACTAAAACAAGATACACTGACACCCAAGTTATTGGGGGGGGGGGGGGGGGGGGGGGGGGGGGGGCTGTCACCAGTTGATATATTAGGATGTATCAGTGTGAAACACAAAGTGAGTAATGAAATAATCCGCAGTGTGAAATGCAGTAAAGCGTGGACAGGCAAGGCCATAAATTCAAAGGGGCCAAGTATGACACGGGCCCAGGAAAAAGACAGAGAGTGTCAGATGCGTCTTAATTCCCTCAGACATTCGTGAACATGTGTAACTGTATCATCAAATCATCAAAATGCCACAGGCTGTCGTCTGCAGCCGAGGACAAGTCTAAATGAGGGAGGTAATGGAGGCCTGTTGTCAACTCCTTTCAGTCTCATAAAGTGAGCCAACAGGCTGGAAACCAGACATTTTCTGCTGAGAGGACACGGAGCGTTGTCTTTTGGGTAAATACGCCCCAGAAAAGCAGTGCAAAGTCCTTTAAAAACACAAAGGCATGTTATTAATGTGTTTTCCTCCTCATGTCAACACATCTCACCTCGCTGTTTTTAGTCACATCAGTACAGAGAATGCAAACTTTCGGAACTTTTTATTTCTCGACTTCTTTTCACAGAATGGTTACGTTTTTTTCAAAAGGGCTGCGATGGCCTGGAGGTTAGAGGGACTTGGCTTCACAGTGTCGCAGGTTCAAATCCCACAGCTGACAGGTTACCACTACAGGCACGTGAGTAACCCCTAACAGCTCAGCACCGCAGCAGCCCACTGCTCTTAGTATGAGTGGTTCAGCCAACCTTTGAAAAGGATGGGTTGAATACCAAGAAATGACTTCCCCAGAGCGTTCACACTTGAAATATGTCTAACCTCATGATTGTGTTGACACCACCTATTACAAAACCTTTGGTTTTGAATTGTCTCATGAACAAACAAAAAAACCAAGTGAATCTAATCTATTCCAAATCATTTATTTAAAAAAAACAAAACTCTGTGGTCAAATTATTCCAAACTATTTAGATTATTTGGAGCAAATTTGCTTTGATACCCACATTACATATATTTTCAAGGAAAACATTTCTGTATTTGTCTATTTTAATTATTTCAAGTCAATGTTTATTCTTGTTCAGCTGCTTGCTGGTCACAACCACAACACATATTTTCTAATGATTTAAGGATTATCTTAATGAAACAAATACTGATTACTTGACTAATAGAGTTTATGAACAGGACCAAACAAGGCTGATTACCAATTGAAGATAAAAAAAAAGTGCTGGTTGCTATTTATTTAAAAGGGTTAAATACAGCATCAATTATGCAACGCAACTGAAAAACCAGTGAGTTGGATTTTGTTCCATCTTCCAAACTGAAGGTAAAAGTTCACCAAAACCTGAACTCACACGTGAAAGGTTTGAGTTAACCTGCAGTATTAGTAAAAAAATAATGGCTGTCCAAGTGCAATAAAATGATTTCAATAGAGAACCTGTTCTGTAATAAATTGCCTTTATATAACTGGCACCTTGCTCCAGTCTGAGCCATTCTTTGAGTACAAATGTAATCCCTATGTTTACAGGTCTACAGTCAGGGGTTAAACTCTAACAAGGTCGACGAGGGACTTAAAGCAGCGACTCCTTGCAGATCTGTTTTGCTGTGAGCGGAGAGCAGAACACCAACCACGCCGTTTCCGCGGCTGTCATCACACAGAGGCAGAGCAGGGCAGCAGCAAAGACACACAACACAGACTGCGTGTGAGAAATCAAACACTTTATGAACCCCAGGGAAACACTTGTGCTAACTTTGTCCACTCCCTGCTTATTTACTGTATTCTCTCTGTTCAGACTTAATCATCTGCCGTCTGCACCAGAGTATCGTTTGAATTCAGTGTATTCGGATGTGATTGAATTAATAGCTGTCCCCGGGATATTAATCACTACATTAAACTTGATATCATCTTTCAATCGAAACACCCCTGAAGCGCCACAACGGGTTGAAGAAGGTGAAGAAACAGATGATAGTAGCTATATCTGCTGTGACCACCAAAACTTTCCAGCTGAACCTGCGTCTGTATGATGACGTCAACCTTGTTAACATCCCATTGATTAATCCCTCTGTCCGCGCGAAGGCCAAATTTGCTGCCGCGGATTTAAGAATGCACCCAAGCAATATACATACTGATTGCGCATAAAGTCACCGGCTCGGTAATGGCGGGGGGGGGGGGTTTCGTGCGCGCGTGTGCACACGTGCAGAAAGTGCGGGTCAGAGAACTTCAGGAATGCCGTGCTGCTCTGTCCTTTTGTGCAGGCTTGCCGCCGTGCCAGGACCAGGGCCTTCTCTTTTAATCCACGCTGACGTCCAAACTGCTGCAGGCCAACATTTAATTCTGTTGTTTTCTCCTCCAGAGAAAATGTGTATTTCTTTGGAGATGTCTTGAAGCAGATGGAAATGTGTGTGTGTGTGGGGGGGAAGAGAATTTAATCTGACTAAGGCTCATGCTTTGATTGGACCCCAGATTAGGATTGCAGCCTAGTATTTTCAATAATTATTCTCTAGTTGAATTAAATGTATCCTCTTAACACGAAAAAACATACGCTTGCCGTGCATGTCTGCCTGAACATCTGTAGGATTGCAGCTTTTAATCTCAAAATATTTATCAAGCAAAAGAGGAGCTCAGCGTGTGCGGAGAGCCACATGCATGGAATACATCACATGTACAGCTGCTGCAGTTAATCTGCAGGGAGAAAAAAAAACCTAACAAAAATAAAAACATCGTAATCCACAAGTTTTCCTTGAGATCTCCTCCTTTGAACACCTCCTGTCTTATTGCAGTGGCCGCTCTCATCACACAGGGGACTGGATCATTATGTTGCAGCGTTATGTGGAATGATTGAAATCATGTTAAAGGAAGCTGTCTCCTCTCCTCCCAGGACAATAAGCCTGGAAACTTATCTCCCAGCCGCTCTGCTCCTCACTGTTGCATATCAAGTGTGTATTGTTTCTCCAGTTAATCCAGACCGAGCTTGTTTGCTAATTGATGGCATAGCGGCCGAGTCCCCATTCTTCCCCGAAGCCTCGGATTCGTAAGTGTGGAGCCACGTAGCACCTTCTTCCCGTCGTGAATTAGGCCCACTTACCCAGCCCGCTTAAGCCCCATTGTTCTTTTTATCACTGCCCATTTTAATAAATCTCAGGTGGTAATCTCCGAGTGCCGCCCACAAGACACTCTTTAGGTTGTGTGTAAAAACAGTTACCTGCCACAACAATGGCCTTGTTGACTGACTTTATCTGGCAACCTGGGCACAAAGAAAGCAGCTGTCTCACTGGATACAAGCTCGGTCCTAAAAGTCTTCCCTCTTCTCTTGCGCCAGCTTATTCCAGTAGGGGGTAAAAGAAGGAGAAAAGAAGGGAAGAACGAAGGAGGGCGGATGGAGTTTTCACTGAGGTGGAATGGGATTGAGGAGGCTTCAATGTGCCGCCTCCTCCTGATTTTATCTGAAGAGTAGAGGACTTGCTTCTTTCTTATCACTGTGAAAATGACACTGTAATTCACTCGTGTGTGTGTGTGTGTGTGTGTGTGTGTGTGTGTGTGTGTGTGTGTGTGTGTGTGTGTGTGTGTGTGTGTGTGTGTGAATAAAGGGCAGAAGAAGCCCAAAGCAGCAATAAAAAAAAGAAGCAAAAGATTAAAAAAAAGCATATGTTTAAGAAGTCATTAAGAAGGACCCAGTCGAGCCTGCTGTGGACTTGATTTACACTGACCGGTAAGCCGTTGGTGGGTGTAAATAATGTATTAATTTTTAAAGAGATTTTTTTTATTTTTTTTTATTCCTCTCTTCTTACAACGATTAAAAAAAGAAAAAAAAAAACACATCTCCATCTGGTCAAGTGTGAAGTAGGACAGAGCTAGATTAGAGAATGTTCTGTGTTATCTTATCTGAGCACAGGCTTAATGTCTGCACAATCAATGCTCCTCCAACAAGTGGTTCATTAAAACAGAATGGCAATGTTTAATTCCATGTATTAAGAATGTGCGCCGGCAAAAAAAAGCCGTGGACAGGAGCGGCGCAAAGTGGAATATGGATTGACATTACTGTCGTGAGTGAATTAGCTCCGCAAATGAGGACGTCTGAGGGAAAATATCTGTGAAGAGATCAGCTCGAGCTGCAGTGGTTGAAATTAAAGGACACGAAGAAATTGGGAGATTAAAAATAACAGCTGATTCTATGAGTTTAATAACAAAAAATATCAAATTGTTATAGAAGTAATAGCAGAGATATAGATGCATACTGAACTTATAAATGTAGAAATGTGTAAGTTCCATGTGTTTGATGTAATTTTATTTGAAAATCAAAGAAATAAGCAGAACTTAAGGAACTTTAAGAATCATGCTTGTCTTTTATCACATCGTTGACTGGAAGATCAATTGTTTTGTTTTGTCCGTCAACACAAATATTGCTGAACAGATCTCATATGGATTTGTTGGGTTTTTCTCTGTTTAAAGCACATGAGAAATGACTGTGCTGTATGTGATGCTCTATAAATAAAGATGAATTGAATTGAATTGAATTGAACTGAACTGAAGTAAAGTCATCGTCATACTGTGAGGGCGAATTAGTAAAAAACCTGCAGGCTGTGAAAAACACGTGTCCTGCGAAGTGATGAGCTTTTGCCAACATTAATCCAAAGACACAATGTGGCAGAGACACTTTCAGATCTATCAGCGGTTTGGAGAGTGAGTCACAAAAAGCTGAGTTATTTCTTGCACTTTTAGTTGCAACATTAACACTAAATATATGCTGAAAAGGGACATTTTATCTTGATAATTCACAGTATGTTGCAGCAGGAGGTATTGTTAAAAGAGACTAATCAAAAAAAATTATATTGAAAATATACTTAATTAAATGTAATTTTTTTCATAATGCACTTGCATCTCTTTACATTTAAACAAAAGTCAACTTTTGGAGTTCAAAATTCATTATGCTATCATTTTATTGGCCTGGTCGACTCAAAATAACACTTGCGGCTTGTGTAACCATGTGGCTCATAAACACACTGATCAGGCTGATGCTTCAGAATTTGATTGTAGTTCAAACTTGACAAGAATGGTCAAATCAACTAACACAAGAGGTCAGAACATAAGAGTTTGTCTCTGGGCAGTATTTTACACAAATGTTGACAATGGTTACCTGAGACATTTTGGATTTCATCACTTGTCTCTGTCTGCAAACTTTTCATCACATGCACTTAAATATAAACAAAAAACCCTTTCAATGCAAGCTTTAGCATCACTTATTCATTATGCATAATACATCAGTACTATCTGTGTAAATATAGTGGCTGATCGGAAGAGGTTTACTATTGTGAGGCAGTAAGTACAGTTGATTGAAACATTTATTAAAACGGGATACGTTTTAGTTCTATAAAAAGGGCAAATCAATAATAACGATTATGAGTAACAGGAGGAAGTCATTTTATTAAATGCAGTTCTTTGGGATATTTCTCTATGGGACCTAATTTTTATTTATTTTTGCCTGAATCAATTCAATTCAATTCATCTTTATTAAAGCACCAAATACAACACATTTCTAGGTGCTTTTCACAGAGAGAAATCTAACAAAAGTGGAATTTGCTGGGTAATTATTTCAACTTTTTTTTTTTAAACCACTTCCTAATTCAGATATGGCAAACACGTGCAGCATTTTTATTTATAAGGTTTGTGCTTACAGACTTAATTTCACACTTAAAAAAAACCAATGCAAGTTTATCAACCGATGCATGACATCCTTATGAATCTGTTTGTCAAAAGTCCTTTAAAAACTCATCTGACTGTCCATCACTCTCCCTCAGCAGTCCACTGCGTCTCATGACGGCCGGACATTTTACTGCCGATGAACTGCTGCGACACGATACCTTTTTTTATTCAGCATCTCATCATCAATCTATGCGTGAATCGGCCTCCTGTGGGACAACGGGGACATTGGCCAACAATCTCCTGCTCTGTTTGTCCATTTCTCACTTGCCCCCCCCCCCCCCCCCCCCCCAATCATTCAACCTCATATCTATAATTCATGAAGGTCCTCTGGCTCTGCTCTCACGCCGCTGCCAGGCCCAATAAATGAGCGCAGAGGTATAAAGCTGTTCGGTGCCAGCGTCTCGTCATGCTCAGAATCGCAATGGCTCAATGCGCTCTTCATCCATCACTGGGGCGAGGCGAGGCCTGCCATGATATTAGCCAAATATTATTAAAACTTTGAACCTCCCGCACCTATAAATTAGGAGCGGATAGCCACTGATGCCGTCGCGTGGGGGGAATGTATGGGTGGCTGTCGCCGGAGAGTAATTACACACTTACAGAGGAAGCGTGGCCGAGCATCCTGTGGACACACCTGAACATATGGAGGGGAAAGAAAAAAAAAAGTGCAGAAAGATATTCAGTTGGTCTATAACAGTTCCTCTCATCTGGGTTTAGGAGGAAGGGCCTGCTGACTGAAGATTGCCACTTTGACTTCTTTGACTGTCTGGGAAAAAGTGGGTGGAGACAAGTGAATCACTAATGTGTCTCTCTTTTCCTGCAACAAATCCTGTTGACGTGCCCTCAGGCAAGGCACCACCACCGTGTGAGTGGACAGAAGACAGCAGAACAGGGCTGAGAGTATTCAGGGTTTCAAAAAAAAAAAAAAAAAAAAACAACAGCAGCAAGTGCCAGCAAATCTTTCTTTTAAAGGTTTAAAAGAAAAAGATGTATATATTATTCATTCACTGGGTCAGACCAACCTGGATGCGGATGCATTACCAGAGAGACACCAAACATCTGCCGTTAAATGCAAGCAGGCTGCAGTGTGACATGTTTGCAGTCTCGTCCTCCTCAGATGTTTGGCCTACAGTGATCCACTTCAAACACTTGGCTTGTCTCGTGCGCTCTCTCTCTCTCTCTCCAATACAAAGCCTCTCTTGCTCTCTCATTCTCTCTCTCAGCTGAGCAACAAGGCTGATACCCTCTTCTCCTTGACTCCTTCATTCCTCACGCCACTATATTGCAGTTTAATTTCTCTCTCTGTTTCAACACCATCCTCTCTGTGTTTCCTTCTTTCTTATGCCACTGTCACTCGCCCTTCCTCCGTTGTGCTTCCTCTATGTATTAGCATTGCTAAGCTTGCGTGCTTGGTGATGATGAGATTTGATCCCCCATGCTGGATGATCCTCACCTGATATCCTCACGTAAGGCAGATTCTTAAGCAGGTTAACTGCTAAGTCTTAAGGAGAGAAGGACACACTGCTTCATTTTTCACCCCCCCTTCTCTTTGAATTCAGTGCAACGCAGGCTAAGCTGGCATTAAAGTGCAGCAAAGTTCCCATCAAAGTCCAGAATAACGACATACTACTCTGCATGCGTTTGCACACAACATAAGCGGTGCAATTAAAAAGCTGAAGTGTCACAAATGTAAAAATAAAATCCTTGAAGAACAGTGTCCAAACAACTGTGTGTAGCACTGTGTCGTCTTCTAAAGGCAAACTGGTGTGAGGAGGCGTTCAGGAGCCGGGAGTGGGTGCTGGGTGAGGTTGGAGAAGAGCAGGCAGTGATAATTGATGGGACATCTGCTGAACTGCAGGTGTCTCCTCTCATGAGGTTTAACAGATGACTTCATCCTGTGACGCCATGTTGTTTATAGCAACAGCCCATAAAAAGCATACAGAGAGTCATGTGCAAAAGTAAGTACACCCAAAGGAAATTGTTGGGGTTGTCTTTGACATATTTGGGCCATCAAACACTTAATTGGCTCTGAAGTGACAACAAGCTTACAGACGACATGGTCAATGAAGGCATGTCATATAAAATTTAGCATTTATTATTTAGGTAAATTAGAAATATAACACAAATCAAAAAGTAAGTCCGACTAGACAATTAAGACACCTTGTAAAAGTGATTAAAACCAGCTCAAGGGCTCAAAATGTGTTGGAAAATGACTCGACTCTTGATGATTAGTGACAGGTGAAGCCTGTCCTTTTTAAACCTCTGACATTTGCTTTCTAAGCCCTTTAAGGCCTTCGGAAGAAAGGTTTCATGTGCTTTTGAGTCTGCTGAGGGATTAGAAAGGGTCTCCAAATGATGAGGAATAAATTATTCCATGGTGAAGAAGATGACTGCAATTGGTGTAGATTTCACGCACCTGCTGATTTGTCTTGGAGAGACCACCCACACCGACAAAACGCACGAGCAGAGTGTTTAATGCAGAAACAGAAGAAATTTGACCAAATGGTATGCAGGTAGGTTTTAGGCCATGTTTACAGGACGACAACTAAAGTCGTGTTTTTGTATCTTCATATCAGAAAGGTTTCAAATTTACACTGCAACTTTTTGAAAAGAATGTCTGTTTACACCAAGACGGCAGAAACGCTGAAAACGATGTCGTTGGCGTGCCATGCCGCGAGTTGGCACTGTTGTTTTTTTTGGGGAATGAAATCACACACACACGTGCGCCGAGAACAATACGATATAACCATTAACAATGGCGAGTACGTCTGCATTCGGATGGACAGACAATGGAGTTGGATTGCTATTCTGGGTGTCTGTCAACTATAAAACTGCCAAGTACCAGACAACATGGACAGCGTTTGCACGGACATGGAGTCGGAGCATTTTCAAAAAGAAGTCAAACTACAGTTTACCAATGAATATAGACTACAAACGTGTGAGATAAATAAAAAAACTAAAATATTCTTGGTTTTGCATGTGCATTTCACAAATACAAATAACTCCCTTCAGGTTAGACATACGACTTAATTCATACAAAATTTGCCCCAATGTGCGTTTTCCTCACTTTGTTAGTGTAACATGATACATGTTATATAATTTTATATTAAGTTATTGTAATTTGCACTGCAGTCACGGCTACTTTTTATGCCTGACAGTGATTTCCTGGGTAATCATTTAATCTAAATAAGTTTCTTGCACTACAGAAACCAATAAAATATCTCGAAATCTAGAAAAAAGATGACGAGCAGGAATAACATCAATGAAACTATGATCAAGGAAAGAAAAAAAAAAGTTTATTTTTACTTGACAACTTGTTCTCCAGCAATCATCTCAATCAAATAATGGTTTGGGCTCAACATCATCAGTGTCAAACTAACAGGTTCGATTATGAGGAATTGGTACCACATCAAACGCCGCCTCGTACCGTATGATGGTTGACAGATTTGACACGCCATCACGAGCGCACGCTCACATCTCCTGCCCAGACAAACAAGCCTAATGCCCTCATCATGACTTCAGAGGAAAGGCATTGGCAATCCCTTCAAGAAAACGGACCTCGGCGCAGCTCGACTTGCCCTCAGATGAACAAGAAGAAGACATTATTTTTTTGCAAATACAGCTGGCAGGCAACTTAAAAGGGCCATTAGGCTGCTCTTGTAATTGTTGAAAGATAAGAGAACAGAGAACGGGAGGGAGGAAAAATGCAACCAGGACAGAGACGCGGGGAGTGAGGGAGGAGAGAAAGAAAGGGGGAGGGGTGCATTCTTCAAAGCAATATCAATTTTGCCATTAGTTCAATTTGAATTGATTTTCCTCTCTCAAACTCTAAGGAACAGATGCTGAGATGCTTTTTCTTTACAGTGGCTCCAAACAAAGTAGCAGAAAAAGAGCCAAAGTGGGAGAAGAGAGGAATGATAGAGACAGAGACAGAGAGAGAGCGAGAGAGAGAGAACATGGAGTTCAGCATCTCTTTTGATTGCTATCTTGGGGCTATAGTGAGCAATTACTGGTTGGAACCTTTAAAGAAGCTGATTACAGGCAGCCAGAGGACTGCAGAGCAGACAGACCTGGTCCCAGGTACCACTCAGCTGTCTACCAGCCATCGCAGCACCACAAACTGCACTATGGCTGCCTTTTAGTCAGACTCCACCCAGGAGTGCTTTGGAGGAGCTGCTCACTATCAAGCACAGCTTAGAAAATGTCCACATTTTGGCCGATAAAGAGTTTAGTGAGTTCCCACTGAGGTTTGAGAACCTCCCAGACCTCCGGGGAACACCTTCTGCTTCGGTACTTCAGTATCGTCTTTCAGTGAGGTCAAAGGAGGTGGACAGTGAGGTGAAGAAGGGCTGGTGAGAGAAGAACGCAGCGGGAGAAGGGGCAGCTCATTTGTTTCCAGTTTTCTCACAGCTCGAGGCCTGGCGCTCCGACTTCTGATGATTTACGGCCTTTCTCAACTCGACCACATCTGAGAGAGGAATAATTAGAAGGCTCTAAAACCATGCCGTTTAGGACCATTGTAATGAAATTTTGTTGGCCAGCAGCGGTGTCTTCAGTGCGCAGTCGAGGTTGACCGTGGAGGCGGCTGTGGATGAAGGTGATCATCTCGGATGTACGACAGCCATGTGCAAGTCGGGAGGGAACACAAGTGCACACATGTACGCGTGCTTGTACACACATACACTCAGATCTCACCCTCCGCTTCCCACAAACTCTTTTTTTTTTTTTTTTTTTTTTTTTTTTTTTTTTTTTTTTTTTTTTTTTTTTTTTTTCTGCCCTTGTCCTGTTCGGCAGCTTGGGCCAACAATATGATGTGATTGAGAGCCTTCGGAGTCAGAACAGTTTTTGGTCTTGCAACAGGGAGAGACCTGGAGTCTCCTCCTGTTGCCTTCTCCGTCAGAAGCTGGCATGGCTGCCGTACACGACCGGGGGGGAACGCACAAAGAGAGAGAGAAGAGAAGAGAGAGAAGAAAGTCGAGGGGGGAGGGGGGAGGGGGGTGGGGGGAAGGGGATAACATACAATGTCCTTGTTGTGCTACATATATTATTTGCAATAATCACACTCATCCAAATACTTTCCAACTGTTATTAGATTGAACCAGCCTGAGCAGCTCTATCTAGACAGTAAGATGATTTCCTAGATTTAACCAGCCTGAGCAGCTCTATCTAGACAGTAACGTGAAGCAGGAACATGAAATAACAAAGAGGCAACAACAAAAGAGGAACATGATTTTTAAAGTTTGAGCAAATGATGACAGACAACAAGCAACTTCAGAAGCACCTTTCGTGAGGAGTGAAAGTGTGTGTGTGTGTGTGTGCGTGTATGTGAGTGTGTGTGGCTTGTCCACTGGGTGTGGCCGGAACTGGTGTGGGGGGACCCGTGGTGACACCCCGGGGTCCGAGGCCACCGCGCCCGGACACCGCCACCCCGGCAGACAGAAGCCCCCCAGGCCCGGGGAGACCCCAGCGAACCACCCCAGAGAGCCCCGCCCCCGCCCAAAAAGCACCCGACGGAGAATGCAGAGAGGAATCCCCCCCAGGCAAGAGGGGCCCACAAGAGAAGGACAAAGGGCACAGGGCCCCAGGCCCCGACCCAAGCCGCCAAGCCGAGAAAAGGCCGGAGCAGGGCCCCCGGGCCGAGCGGGCCGAGAGCCCCCCCAACCCCGGCGGCGAGTCCCACCGCACCCCCGGGAACAGGCCCACCCACCGCCCCCCCCAACCCGGTAAGGCAGAGACGGCCCCAGCCGCCGCGCCCCGGACCAGCCCCGCCCCCAGACCCAGGAAAGCGAAGCCCGGCGCAGGCCCCGGTCGGAGAACAGTCAACTCTACACCCCCAGGAGCCTCATAATCCACCCGCCCCATAACCCCTCCCCCCGGGTCTTGATTGGGAAACCCAACCCATGACCCACCCCGCACACCCACACACCCCCACACCCCCACACACACACACACACACACACACACACACGGAACGGGGGGGGGAGTGATGACTCTCGCACCCTCAGGCCGCCGGCCGGGCCCCCTCCCGGCCACCGCGGTATCCCAACCTCCACCAATCCAACAGCAAGTGGAGAAGGAGCACCGCACCCCAGCCCCCCCACAAGCGCCGCGCCCGAGGGAGCGCGCCCCCCGTACTCCAGCCGCACTCACCCCGGGCCGGGGCGGGACCCCAGCGGGAGGTGCTGGGGGGAGCCACGTCTCCCGCCCTTCCCCTGCCCTATATGTGTGTTGGATGTATGTAAGGGTGTGTTTTTGTGTTTTGAAAAGGTGGATGCGATGTGTGTGTCTATGGTGCGGTTTAAAATTGGGGGGTAGCGGGGCCCGGGCGTTCTACCGCTGACAAGCGGCAGAACCCCGAAAGCGGCTTACCCCCTCAAGACCCTGCATGACTAAGTGTGGTTAAAATTGTGGGTGGTGCAAAGTCGGGGGAGGACCCAGACCGCAATTAAGTAGCCTGGACCCCCCACCTAGGCACCGCCCCACTCTTCCCTATTGTGGGGTAATATAAGGTGAGGTAAGGCAGGGAGGGTTCTGAGGGAGGGGGTCCCCCCGTCGCTAGGACCTTGGCCCAGCTGGACCCCCCGCGCTGCCCCACCCCACCCCCCGAGCGGCCGGCCTAGGACCAGGGGGGCCACACCCCCCCAAACAAGGCGCCGCAAGGGGACCCGGGCAGGGAGCCCCCACCCCACCCAACGGCCAGACAGCAGAGTCCGAGACCCGCAGGGCCCAGTGCGAGCCCAGCCGGAGGCCAGTGGCCAGGGCACCCCCCCTCATTCGCCCACTCCACACAGCCCCACACCCCAACCCACACACCCCAACCCACACACCCCAACTCACACACCCCAACTCACACGCACACGCACACCCCTATCAGGCCCTGGAGGTCACTCTCAGTTAACCGTCCATCCAGAACCCGGAGCCCCCCCCGTACCCCGCTCCCCCCAATCCGGGAATGAGGCAGACCCGGAGCGCGGCAGCAGGGGCCAACCCGCCCCACCGGGGGAGGGGGCCAGAGGGAGGACCCACCCCCAGCGCCGCAGCGGGCACCCCCACCGGGAAGGGGGAGGCCCCGCACCCCCAGGGCCCGGACAACCCGCCCCCAACCTCCCCCCAGTCGACAGCCCAGCCGGGGCCCGACGCCCAGCCCCCCCATCCCGCCCCAGCGGGCCCGACCCCGGCCCAGAGCAGAGCCCCCCCCACATCCCCGCCCAGGACTCCCCAGGCCAGGCCGTAACCCTCCAGCATAGATGCCAGGACACCCCCGAGCCCACAGAGCCACCAACCACCAAAGCCACGACGCCCCAGCCACGGACGGTCCCCAGAGCCCCGGGGTGGAGCCACTACCCCCCCCCACAGGGCTACATGGTGTATTTAATTATTGGGGACCATGTGGACTCAAATTCTGTCAAATGATTTTTCCTACAAGCAGACATTCTCTCCAATGTGATGTGGTCTAGAAGTAAGTTTTTAAATAACTTTATATTCAAATTACTTTTGGATTTCCAGTTCATGAGGATCGCCTTTTTTGCGACGCTTAGGGAAACCAGGAGCATGCAGGACTCATTTTTTTCTCTTTTAATTTCTGTGAGATCTCCTAACAAGCAAAGTGAAGGTGAGACTGGAATAGGGTGGCCCAGGCATAACGATAAGTCTTCACAAATCTTTTGCCAGAACGTTTGGACTGGCGTACACAGCCAAAGTGCGTGTAGATAAGTATCTGGGAGATCACCTGTGCAGTTTGAACATATGTTAGTGGGAGTGAGCCCCATCTTGAACATCCTTTGTCCTGTGTAATGAACTCTGTGAAGGATCTTGTATTGTATGAGCTGTATATTGGGGTTTTTGCTCATTTTGAATGTATTTGTACAGATTTCTGACCAAAACGTTGGGTCTCTGTTGATGTTGAGATCTTCTTCCCATTTGAATGTGGGAAGGGATATTGAGATATTTGAACCTGACAGGATTGAGATAATTTTAGAAAGAGGTTTAGGTGCTGAGATCTTCAGGAGGTTTGTCACTGTCTGAGGTAAGTTCAAGTTAATCTGTTCTAGTTTGAACTTAGTTTGTATTATTGACTTAAGCTGAAGATATTCCAGATAGTTGTTTTGACTGATACCATATGTTTCTATTAGTTCATTAAATGGAATAAAAGAGTTATTGGAGATAAGTTGTTCTAAGTGTCTTATTCCTTTATTTTGCCATCTTGGGAAGTTTATTGGTTTTTTTCTTTGCAGGATGTCGGGATTGTTCCAGATGGGCTTCCCACAAACTCTGATCCAGCTTGTTCGGAGAAAGCTTTGCAGCGCCTTTACAAGATCATTTTATTCCTACCAACTCCTTGTTATGGTGATTAAATATATCCCCAGTGCAAGGCATCAATTACTGGGCAGTGGAGCACCACAAAGGGGCCTGGCTGGGAGCTGAGGCTGGGGTGGGGGGCTTGCCTGCCTGCCTGCACGGCTGGCTGGCTGGCTGGCTGGCTTGGCCGCTGCTGTCCTGGCTGCGATGCACGAGACGGAGGAGTTCCAGGCCTCGTCAGTCCCTCTTCCCGGCTCCAGAGGAGAGCTGAGAAGCGCTGCGGGGCCTGGCTGAAGGGAGCTCTGGCGGGGTGAGCAAGCAGCTGCCTCCTTGGCTCAGACGAACAACGGAGCTCCTGAGGGAAGCCAGAGCACTCCCGCCCCACTCTGTCTTTCTGACTCAAGCTCTCAGGCTTGCTTGCACTGACACAGGTTCTCCAAACAACACCGCCTTCCCATAAACAACAACAGCTCATCTCGGGGGGGGCCTGGCAAAGGCAGCAAAATAGAAAAAAAACAAAAGGAACCTGTGCTAATGGGAGAAAAGGTAGAAGATGGACGTGGCAGTTAACACATCAGCTTTACTTAGTTGAATTACCCAACCTTCCACCCAGAAGAAATGACTACGACAGACGTCTCTGAGAAAAATAAGAAGAAAAGTAACAACAAAAAAATAACAGGCATTACAGCCATCATCCACCAAGTACTATAATCTGGTTTATGCTATCAGCCCGGCAGCTATTTCCATTTATCCCCGGGTGGAGGTTTTCCTTTTGTTGACTCTGTACCAACCTGTGACTTCAACTATATAGAAAAGTGAGTTGCAGCAGCAATTACTAATTCAACACATTCATACAAGCAGAGATGTACACACCCACTGGGTCGCCATCTGTTTCCAAGATGCTGATAAAACCTGAAACATCTCTCTAATTTTGTTAAAACTGAACACTGTTATCGGTTAGCAACTGTTGCCATATAGGACGAATATCGATCAATATTAATCATCACACACTCTTTCCTGCAGTCAACACATTGGGTGCCACCAGGTGACCCGCCCCCCTGACATCCCCACCAGCAAGAATGGCAGCTATGCAGGCGGCCTGTCTTCAATGGCAAACTGCCTCTTATTTACTGATCCGGGGGCATGCATCATTTACTCTGAAGCTACTGGTTTTTGTCCACCTGTCACCTGACCCCTTCCGCCACTGTTGGAGGATCCAAGGGGCTCAGGTGGCGTAAAAGAGTCGGGGGCTGGGGGACGCTGCACCGAGGCCGTCACTCATCCTCAGGGGTCGTCCATCACTGACAAGTACACTGTAAAAAAAAAAAAAAAAAAAGAATCTCGTCTGCAAGCACTTTGACATGTTATCGGCCCTCTGAATGTATTTTTCTAATATCTTGAAATGTACTAATGGAGATAATTTTTTTTTTTTCCCCAGAGCATAAAAATAAGTGATGTAATGTAGTGTAGGTGGTAATGAAGGTGAGAAATCAGATGAACTGCATCAGACGGAGTGTATTGTAAAGGATCTGAAGAGATGTAGGCAGGTATTAAAAATCACGAAAGAATGAGGTGAAACACGAACGCTGTGGTTTACAGCCTCTTCATTCTGGGCATGTCAGAGGCAGAACAAAAGATAGAGTCTGAAATTAGACATGAAATTAACTTTTTCTTACACTATAACTATACTAGTGTTACCCTGGAGCCATCACAAGTTAAGAAAGAAAAAAAAAAAAAGTATTGAAGTTGATCTTTATGCCTAATTCTACAAATAAGTCCTACTTCAATGACGGGCTCTCTGATAAGACTGACACAACTCTCAGCAAGTCTACTCCATACAACAGCGCAACACTTCATTGGACATGTGTGGACCCTTTTTCTCTATCCAGCCAACCTTTCCCTGCTCACTTTCTAATCAGGCAGAGGGAGGGTTAAGGGGCGGCTGGCCAAGAGGACTGAAGAATCTTACTAGGATGTAATCCCGTCCAAGTGGCACTGGCTCTTTCTTCTCTCTTGTTAGGGCTCCTTTGTGAACCTCCAGAGCTCGGGGGCCCGGAAGGGAGCAGAGGATGTGCAGTGGATGTGGCAGTAAAGCCCGGAGAGAGGTGAGGGTGGGGGTCGTGGGGCAGTAAATACACTGCAAAAAGAAAGAGAGGGAAAAAAAAAAAAATTGAACAAGGTGTCCACCTTAGGACGGGGAAATCTGAATCTTGCCTTCAGAAAAAGGTCAACAATAATGAGACGAATTCACTGTGTAAACACCCATCCAGAGGTCTTCTTGGATCATAATTAATGTAAAAAAACAAGTCTGTCTTGGTATAGTTTTTCATGGTTCAGTAATAGTATGAAAGCCCCCTAAACATTCATGCTACAATAAAGCTGCTTAATGTAAAACTATGTACTAAACTGATGGAAGACAAAATCTTTGGCTTTATTCTCACCCAGAGGTGTAAAGATGATAAAAATGTACTGTTACATTGCTAAAATGTGACTTATTTTCAAGTAACTGTCCAGTCGTTAAGCGAAATAAAACAAAAATACCCAATACAAACCCAAGGAAAACATACTCTTTCCAAAATGTGTCATTATAAACTACTGAATTTAATTTTTTTCCCTGACTATTGCCCATAATAGCCATTCATTTAAGCTTACTTGCAGATATATATAAGTTGAATAATTTTCTAATAATCCAGAGTTAAATCACTTGATGAACTAAAGTTTGCACACTATGCATCTTTTAATATATTTTATTGATATATATGTAGAGATGAAAACTACTTCTGGATGCAACCTGCTGGACAATTCACGACCAATTTCGCCAACTTTTGAACCGGGACTCGGCTTGTATTTGTTGACTAGGAAAAGTGTGTTGCCGTATATCTTCATTGACGTTTGACTAAAGCTGTATTATTCGTATTGAGGGAACCCTTTAAAACAGCAGCAGTAAAAACTACACAGCTATACGGAAACATTGTCATTCATTTGCAGGACAAATGTGAGCAGGACTATCATCACTTCATCTTTAAAACTTCCCGATCAACTGAATTCTGTGACAAATCCACCAAACAACATTTGATTTCTTAGATTTTCTGTACTTTCTGCATTAAATGTGCCTGGCTGCATGGAGGTTGCATACGCCCATCCACTGAATATCAGTGACATTAACACAACACTGGTTTTATCATCTGGAAATCGTTTAGAAACCTTGTGATCTATGACAAATGGGTATGTATCCTATTAAAATAAACACAGCAGAATCCAAAATCTATATGCATGCTTTTTGTTCCCCTTTCTCTTTCTGCACATCTGTCCCCTCACGCATGAACAAGTGTGTGAGCCCACGTGCAAGCCTCCTTTGAAAATGAATGGCTTATGTATCCATACCGATACATGTGTATATATCTTTTTTCTTTTTATTGAGGGCTGTTTGTATGACAGCAGTGTCACTGGACCATCTGTGCATACTGCCCGTCTTTCTGCTCCTCTGAAGTGAAGCTGTCTAGTTAGACAGACAGTGGAGGGGTGGGGTCGGAGCTCAGTAGGAATGCGGCCCTGTGTATTGTTTGTAAAAATAAACCATCTGGACAAAGATATTTGAAGAGAATTTATATTAAACAGCTGCAAAAGCAGGCTTCTGTGTGCGTACTGGTGATGCAACAAGACCACACCGCAAGTCTGAATCTGATCACCGCTCAGGTCAAGGAAAGAAAAGACGTTAGAGGAGTTTTGACTGGGGCCCACACTGACGTGTCCCTCGAAATACTAAGAGATGTGCTGCTGTAGCTTAAAATATAGAAGCCTGACGAAGTGTGGGAAGGGATGCTCAAAGAGACAGGGTAAAGTAGTAGTGGGGGCAACCCGGGGGTGCTCGGGAAAGCCTTAAAAAGTCAAGCCGAGACACTCTGTTGGCACATCACAAGGAGCAGATGTGGAGGGCCAAGAAGCCTGGTGCATGCAACTGGCCATCTGGCCAAGCTAAATATTGCCTCAGTGCACCCCCATTCTATTTGCCTTTGGCGCATTTGTATTGTCCATGGTCACACATAGGTACACTCCAATCACTGTCAACGGGGAGGGGGATTTATGGAGGTGCCATCAGGGTGATTAGTTCCACTGGTAAACAATGGCCTACCCTTGTTGTGTTTGACTCTGAGCGCTCTACAGCAGGCGTGAATGGCACGCAGCAGAACAGCACTCCCACTACTCAATGGTGTCGGTCTCTTTCGGCTAAAGTAGCATCAAACAAATACGGCAAACAAAGGGGGCGACTAAACGCAGACATGGAATCAAAGGGTTGGTGTCTGCACGGGGGGACTGCAACACTTCACTGCTTCCAGAATTCCTCCTGCCCCAGTATGGCCAACATTTCTGGACACAAACAATTGAGTGAAGCATCGCTGACGAGTTGAGCCAGCCGTATCACACAGAAGGAAAATAATCACCACTTGATGCTTGTGGCATCTATAATAAAGGACAGAGGCTATCGCATATCTAGTTTTCTGTATTATTAACCGAATCACGTGCCATCGCTGTTTCACAATACAGATTCTGTCAAGTATACAAGACTCTGAAAGTACACCAAAGGGAAATGTCTGAATTGTTACGTCAATTGTTCTTATGTGTTGTTAGTTGATTGAGGACACACTCTGACTTAGTGAACTTATTATATATTTTATTGACAACAAGGATAATTGACAATGCTACAGTTGCTCATGTGTCAATATGTATTTAACTAAAAAGTCACAAAAAACATTTTTTCTTATTTCCTGCAAGGTTGATTGGACCAGTAACTGTTTAAAGAAATAATTAAACTTTTCTTTGTGTCAGAGGCTAAATGTTTCATTCAAAGTAAAGTCGTACAAATAGTTATGGATCAGTTCAAACAGAAGCAGGGAGACCAACCTTCTTAATGTTTTAGCAGATTATTGCACATCGAATGTTGGAAACAATGGAGTGACAAAGGACACAAGCCATTTCTTGTTTATAATTCGGCGTTGAACACAACTGAAGCATATTTGACTGAACCAGTCTCTGTGAAAACCCTTTAGATTGGACATTTAGAAACACCTTTTCTTGAAAATAAAGGTTGTTTTTTTTTGTCATAAAGTGAACCTAGGAAGTAAGAGTAATGTAATTTAGACCCTCAGCAAAGAGCAAAGTTAACTGGAATACTGTGTCATCCAACTCTGCATAACAAAATTCCCTTTGCAATCAGTCAAGAGGACAAGTTAGATGCAATACTTGATTTTTGCTGCAAAACTCAACAAAGTAACAATTCAAAGAGGTTCAGACTTTCAGGTAGTCCGCCTCCGTGCGCAGTAGTACTTGGGAAAAACACTTGTTGCGATACTTCTAAAAATGACTGATAAAACAATTGCTTAGTCTGAATGCCGATACAAGTCTTTTGATGATTTGTCACACCACATTGAGTTTACTTAGATGAGACTTTTCTTCCGCTGCTCTCCTTTGTCCCGGCCCTGCAGGCCTCCACTGCAGGATACGGACTTATCTGAAGACATGAAAAAAAATGCATCCGTCATTAGTCTCACCTTGGTCTGCTTGCATCACAGACCAGGCATTCCATGCCCTCCTCTAATCATCCAAGGACCAATATCCTGCAATTAGTTCAGTTTCCACACACTGCCCTCAGGTCCTGCTTCAGCCTGGGAAATAGGATCCAGTCCCTTCCTAAGCCTCAGCTTTGGTGCTGCGGAGCCTGACACACACTCGCAGCAGTCTGCCAGTCCTGATGTGGTTGTTATCTTTTGTTTGCATGGGAACCATATGTAGTCAATGCTTCCCTTTCATATATGGCATGCTGGCTACAGCAGGCAGCATGGAAGGATGGCTTAGACACACTGTCTTGTAATCATTAATCCAGCCAAGTGTTGTGTTGCTGGGGATATGCCCAACTGTGCAAACTGTTGATTTTTATGTATCATGTGGTGTCATATCACTAATTATATCCATGTCTTCAATGTGGACCTGTCAAAAGTTAGTAACATGCACTAACATGCTGGTTATCAGACAGAGAAGGTACTTCGCCCAACACATACTGTATGACTTCCAAGCAAGAACGGGGTCAGTCAGAGTTTGCCTGCACAGCAACCCTTTTGTCGATGACCACCAGATTGGGATTGCATTAACTTCAAATAGCACACAGGCGCACTTGTACAGTTATAAGTATGATAGGAAGTGTGCATGCATGTACCAGCGGGCCCCTGCTTATCCCATCACACAGGGTTAATAATAGCCGCAGAATAGCGCTCCTTAGAATGTGACTTTAATTGGTTTATAAATTCTGCCAATTATGCAGTGGAATTCAACCTCAGGAGTCACCTTCACTAATCTGCTTCGAGCCTAAGTGGAATCAAACAGGCCGGTGTCATGGAGTCAAAGACTGTCGCAGGAAAACTCTGTGGTCAGCCGGCCTGCGTGCCTGTATGGATGTGTTTGCCCACTCCTGCGTGTGTGTGTGTGTGTGTGTGTGTGTGTGTGTGTGTGTGTGTGTGTGTGTGTGTGTGTGTGTGTGTGTGTGTGTGTGTGTGTGTGTGTGTGTGTGTGTGTGTGTGATTGAACAGAAAATGGATGTCCTGCTGCCTGACAGATCATGTGAATACGGCAGACCGATTGGATTAGCAGATTACCACGAGATTTGCCCTATGACCTCTGGAAGACACTCAGACGGCCATGTATTTGGGCAACTGACGTGGGTGCAGGCTGTCGCTTCCTCCTACATACTGTATGTAGGGTGCACACACACACACACACACACACACACACACACACACACACACACACACACACACACACACACACACACACACACACACACACACACACACACACACACACACACAACCTTTCTGTTCTGCGAAGGGCACAGACAAGCAAGAGACTATAATGCTTCAGGAGGATTACAAGTATGGAGAAGATTAGACCATCCAGCTACAACAATAAGCAGGGTTAAACGTAAGAGTCCTCAAGTGCTAACTTTGTGTACTTTGTGTCGTTGACCTGATGGAGGAATGATAGACACGGCCGGACGGCTGGAGGTTGATCGCAACATGACGACATAGATGGATGCCTGTGGGATTATGGTAATATAGTTTAATCCCTAAGATTTTAATCAATTCACCTATAGTCTCGTCTCCTTTCAAAGATGGAAAAGCGGGGAAAAAGGTTTGAACTTTTTTTACTGTCTGAAATGTTATTTGGATGAGGGTTTTTTTTTTTTAATTATTACTATATTTTTTAGATTATTTATACTTCTATCAACTTCCTGTGGACCAGAGGTGTCACAGATATAGTCTAAGAGCTAAATCGGCCTGCCAGCTGGTCCATATCAGTACTACAGAAATGCTCTGCAAAGAGTAGAAGTCACATTAAAACACAATTTTTATTACATAAAATTGAAATAACTGATGTTTATGAATGTTTGAGCAACAAAACCAAACCCTTAGGTCTCGCAAAGTCTGATTAGCATTAAAGCCATATACTGTGAGGGTCAGTTGGCCTTAAGCTTGTAGAAACGGTGTTTAATGAAAGGTGTTTGCCTGAAGAGAAAATAGTGAGAAAAACAGTGACTGACTGACTGACTGGCATCTCAATTTTCTTGAAAAGGTTAAACTTGTCAAGGTTTAAAAAAATATATACTTATTAAATTGAACTCTTTTATAGTGTATCTATACTTGTGTACACTCAGACAAAGAGAAACATTTTAAGTAATTTATAAGCTATTATGTCTTCATTTCACTGGTCCAGCCCACTCAAGATCCGTGTACGCTTCATGTAACCTCTGAATTAAAAGGAGTTCCACACTCCAGGTTCTGGATGACCGCGGCATACAAACCAAACTCTCATCTTTTAAACTGATTCTCACAATGTCATTGTTTTTTCTTCGGGTTGGGAGGAAAGTTCGGATTAACAGTTAGTAACAGGGTGTCTGTATAATCACTGTAAAACAAAAATATTTAACTAAAGGTAGAGAGAGCAAGTGGTTTGACTGAGCAGACAAAATATAATATGTGCATAATCAACTACCACAATACGAAGTGGTTGAAGGATGGAAGGAATCTGGATGTCCAAAGTAGCCCAAAGAGGAGAGAGATGTCTGGTGGTCTCAGTGAAGCTACACGGAGGTGAAGAAATGTGCCAAACTGCACAGAAAATAAAGAGATGAGTCGGAGTCACAGGTAAGAGCAAGAGGGAAAGAGACAGCTTCAAAGTGTTAGAGTGTGTGTTTGTGACAGCGGGAGAAAAGAGGAATGGCAGCTCGTGTGAGAGCGAAAGGGAGTCAGAGGCAGTTCGAATAATATTGTATAGCAGGATGCAACACTACTGTCTGTTCTTGAAACTGAGAACTCAGAGAAATGTCTCTTGTTTCTTTAAATTCAAAACTTGGAGACACTTAGAGCCTCTCGGTACATCCTGTTGATCTCGATCCTGTTTAGATGGAAATGGTAAAGAAATGAGCCATCTTGAAAAACAGATATTTAAATTGGAGTGTCAGTGGACTATCTCATCACAGCGCTCTTACAAAAACACACACAGACCTTCACACCTTCCAGAACCAGACTCACCAATTAACATGCAAACTCCACAAAAACGCCACGGGTCGGGACAATTCTGATAAATCACAGTGAATATAATTTTCTTTTCAATACTTTTTTTCCGGATGACAAACTTTCAAAAAGCTGGTTCCAAACAAACTTATCAATGTGTCCGTGGCACTTGTCATAATGACTTAAAAACCCACAGCAATACTTTTCTTTCAAGTGTGCATTACTTTATCATCAATACTCAAGGTGTACTCGGTTCAGTCTGGGGGACCCTGGTTTGAATCCCTGTTGTTGGTATGAGCTACAACGTCTTGCAGCGGCAAAGGAGCAGCTGAATAGACACATTGAGAGGTAACACGCAGTACTGCAGGCACACAACAAATAACTTTTGCAATCAGTGTGAGGGAAGGTAAAACCACACATAGAAACAATGTTAAAGTAAAGTCCCACCATGAGCCTTCAGGGTAGGCACTACCCCTGAATGTCTGCATGGTGACAAAAATGGTTTGTCATGAATGACAAAATTTCAAATAATTGAAAAAGAGTATTTCAAACAGAGCACGGTGTTTTATTTGACCTTTTTTGAATTCTCAAAATGTTTGGCCCCATTAAATACTGTGTAAGAACCACTAACCTAATATTAGCACTTTGAGCACGGTAACCCAACGTCATCAATTACAACACAACTTTTTCACTGTGACCTCCACTTCCAACAGGCTGTGTCGTAGTACATGCCAAGCACATGTAAGTTCACCCCTCGCAATTTTTTTTACCCCTTCCTATGGTATTCATTCAGCGAGGCGGGTCACTATAGGTCACGCATGGCTACTTGTGGTTTTGAAGGCGGCCTCCCCAGGAGAATAAAGCGGACTTGTTTGGCCCCGGCAGCCCCTAATGTGTGGACACATTTTCCCTAAGTCCGAAAGTGGTTTTGCCAGTGGCCCTCGCTGTACCCGATGACCCGCAGATCACCCCTGCCACTCTACGATGTATTTCATTTCCCATGTCTCTTGGCTGACTGACAAATCCAGGTTATTCACACATGTTGCTGCTGTTGTTCCTAATCCATTACACAGCTCACATGTCCAGGTTTGCCAGTAGCTGTTCTCTAAACAAGCAGAAAAGACATAGCGGTGCTGTTGCCAAAAGCCTTTGAACAAAATTACTTCCTCTCACACACCACGGCTTTAATTATGTGTTGGAGAACATAAAACAGGTCGGACAATTTGTAGTGGGAAATCATATTTCCATTGAAAGGGCTCGGGACATAACCAATGATTTATAGGAGGAATGTCATAATTATTTTTCTCCGCCGGGCCAAGGATCGGGTTTCAGCTAATGGGTGTCGAGCTGAAAGCACTAATTAGGTTTTGTAGTCGACTGACACTGGCAAAGAAAGAGAAGGTGCCACAATAAATAAGTTCTCACCGCGTAACTTAAAGCCTGTAATTTGAGTCGATGCTCCTGTATTAGGTTGTGGGAATTATAAACGTCTCAACAAAATGCAGATAAGTAATTGCGAGGTGTCTCAGGCGTACTATGGCAGCGTGGAGGGGCTCTGACAAGTATGATTACTGGAATAAGCCTGAAACAAACAACAGTGTGGGCTGCTGTATGAAATTAAAATTGACTCTCTCGTGGCTTGCTCCACAATTACTAACGTACACCTCTGTCAAAAAGTTACCGTCAAAAATTGGAAAAAGATATTAGAAAGAGGACGGTTTCAGCACATTACATCTCTGATCCAGACACAAGTTCTTCTGAGAGAATAATAGTGATATTTTCAGGGAAATTAAAACCTCATATAAAGATGGATTGCTCATACTTGTCCAAACATGACATAAATCCCTGACTGACTCGCAGGCAAATGTTGTTTTTCTTCTCCGTGCCTGACATAAAAAGCTGTGAAATTATGTAAACATAGACGGTTACCTTTTTCAGGCTTGTGTGAGCAAACAATAAAGGTCTGGTGGACCGAGTGCATGACCTGCAGTGTTTGGAATTTTCCATCTCTTCTTTGGAAGAGACTGCAACATGACAATTAGAGGGCCGATCATGTGACCATCTTGATTCATGGTTATTCACTGACATGCATGCACATTCATCGCGCTTTCTGCGATGAGGGGAAGGTGGCGTGGGGCCACGCCGGGTGCCAGCCAGGTGCTCTCATCGGGCTGTCATCCTGTGAGACACACTCAATAGTCATTAGGGATGAAGGAGGCCCTATCTCGCCATCCAGACCCGTGGCCTTTAGCAACACACACACAGCCAAGTGGCACCTTCCTGTAAACAAACAACACGTGGCAGCAGGACATGGCATGGGCTGCCCTCTCCCTCCCTTTGACACTGATGGCTTATGTCTCTCATGCGTTAGTGCTCTCCTCTGGCTCTTAGAGCAAACCAGCTGGGCGAGCCGGTACACCTGATGGTTGCCAGGTCAGACGCTGCCAGAACCTGAAGGAACACCTTTCAACAGCAGTCAGGATGTCAGAGACCGCAGGCTACGTCTTTTTTTTCTTCCTTCTTTTTTTCAAAAACTGGTTTCCACAGTAGGTAATAATAGTAAAAAAACAAAAACAAAACAACCACCCGGGGCAAATAATAACAATAATGTAAATCCTCTGCACATACCCCAAAATATATGATGCGGCTCAAGTCCTAATGAAGTCCAGTGCAAAACCGTACAAATAACAACGATGGCATCAAGAATCAAACAAGATGATTTATGCTTCACAAATATATATTCTATAGTGAAAACGTTTGAAAGTCTGGCACTTTATCGGTCAACATCCACTTCAACACATCATTCTGCTTTTTTCTGTAACGTCCAACACAACACAAAGAAAAGACAAAAAAAAAAAATGTAAATGGCCATACAACATAATTCCTCATTGCCAATTCACACACAGCAAATTTAATAATGTGTGTGTCTTATGTGATGGAAATTCACTGATGTATGCTTGTTCTCTGTCTCTTGACACATGTGTGCTTGTTTATCTGTGTTTAGTACATTCAGCGCCTAGATTAATATTCACAGCCTCGAGGCGTCACTCTTATGAAAAACATTTTGATCTGATGAATACTGTCTCAAATGGCATTAACTTCGTAACCACAAATCCATTTTTTGGGCAAGTTGATTTCATTTAATGTAAAACTAGTTCAATTTCTTAATAGATGTGATTTAACTGTGTCCATTAAAGGGCCACCAGCCAAACCTTTGTGGGTTGCAAACAAGTGGAAGAAGTATAAGTACTGGTCTCAGTCCAGTGCTTAATGAAGTTGAATCCAGCACCTTTTAAGAGCGAATGCAGCACAAACAAAGAAGTCGTATGGATGACAGACGGAATGTGGCAGGACGACTCCTGTAGCAAAGCTTTGTTAGTGTGCAGAAATTCCTGATGCTGTTTTGCCTCCTTTATTCTTTTTATAGACCATCAGAAGCATTCAAACGGTAAAAAGCTATGAAAACTCTTTTCTGTCTACATAAGAGACTTACGAATGTATTCAATTTCTTAATAATTAAAAATGCAACTGTGAACACAAAGGGAATAAATTTACTTTTTTTCCATCTGTGTGATCCTGATCATGTAACATCAACTCCAGCATGAGCTGTGCATATCCACTTATCCTTGGAACTGCGACTTGTTTTGGGAATTAGGTAGAGGAAGTTGTAAAAGGGTTGAAATATCACTTTTTAACTACGAAGCTTGATCAACAGAGCGAGCACACGCTTTCCTGAAGACACCTATTTGTTGCTCGACTTCCATGATTTGATTCAACGTTGTGTCATGAATTCCAGCCTTTAGGAGAGCAGCTTTAGCCACCCTCAGCATGTAAAAAGTAGTACAGAACAAATCAACATGAGCTAACGTTTACCAACTACAACTAATGTTAATAACAATATACAACTCTTCCCAAAGAAATAAATCATAATTTATTGTCAAAGATAAAATCTTTTGCTGAACATGACAACAGAGGAAATCTGTCTCAAACTCATCACCGTAATACTAACATTCTCATATGATGCTAAAAATACCTTTGAGGGTTTTTGTCTTAAACACATTTATTTGTTTTATATTGTGGTGTTGGAAGCTGTGTTACAGTTCAGTGTATTATGTCATCCTCTAAACTACTCAGAGAATCAGTTCATAAAGAAAATAAATGTGGTGGAGAATGGGAAGCAAATATGGTGCAAGTGAACATCTGGATGATGAGTTCATTCATGGCGGGTGCTGATTATTCTTGATCCTCTTTGGATCAAAGGCTGAGGAAGCCAATGGTGCAGGGCAGGTATATTGCAAAAGCAATAATAAACTAATAAAGTGCTTGAGGAGCACATAAACGTCAGCTGTCAGCTCATTACTGGGAACACACACCTCATCATCATATTTGTGACAGAATTTGACCATATTTGTGTTCCAGTAAACAAACCTGTTAATTTCACTAACAGCTGTTTCCTTTATCTCATCTGATTCATACCGGAACATTTGAAAAAGCTGCCCACTGACATTACACACAAGACAAGAGTGTGTTTTTGCCAAAACAAGCTCATGCAACACTAAGTGTAGAGTGACATGCCCTGCGTGACCCAGAGAAAGAGGCAACCAGCGCAACCAATGCCTGCCTACCTTTCTGCTTCACCCACACAACCGTTTACCAGGCTGGAAACTCTGTTTGGGCTGACTTATTTACTGAAAAAGGTCATTAGTGCAATAGCCGTAGCCAAATACCTTTATTTGCCTCCATCAGTGAGGATGTCTTAATAACATGTACATGAGTTGAGCTGTTAGCAATGTGTCGGTCGGTCTAATGTTTGATTCACTTATTAGGTTCAGCTGAAGTTGGAAATAAAATTGTTGCGGACAAAAGTTAATATATTGTTTTGGGTAATCAGTCAAGTCAACAAGGACCCACAGACTGCTTTCGTAAAAGTGAACTGACATTTAGTTCAAACTATAAATACACCATTGGGGGCTGTAGTGATTAGCACTCTCGGCTAATAGCAAGAAGTCATGGGTTTGAGTCTGTCCAGGCTTTTATATGTGGAGTTTGCATGTTCTTTCCATGTGGGTTTTCTCCGTGTACTCTGAATTGCCTCCAACTTTCCCAAAACATGGGTGAGATTATTTAGTGACCCTAAATTGCCCATATGTTTGAATGTATGGGTTTGTACTGGTCGCCGATCCATCCCAGGAAAGATTGTACTCTGTCTTCGTCAACAGTCAGCTGGGATCAGTTCCAATGACGTCCAACCCTGAACTGGACAAATATATATATATATATATATATATATATATATATATATATATATATATATATATATATATATCCTTGGTGTTGAGAGAGCAGTATCCAGTATCAAATTAGGTTACAGAAACTTCAGATATCAGGGATTGTGGCTGCATTATACATTCTATTCATTACATTGGAATCAGTTCTGAAAGCATAATGTTACATTCACCCACGCTGGAAACACTTAGAACACAGTCAGATGAATATGTAAAGTCACACACTCACACAAACATGCAGTTTCAACTGGGCAGCGGAATCTCCAGCCCCTGTCATTCATTAGTTTACAAAAGCTGTGTGAGGCAGACATGAGGTCACTGTGCAGCTTTGAAGACCGAGACACACAGGCAGTGTATTAGACGGTAAAGAGCATCTGACCAGGACCAAGACAGAATACTTATTAACCCAGTCAATGAGTGCAGCTATTGTCTGTCCCTCTCACCTCTCTGGCAAAGGAGACGCTGCGACTGAACAAGATGTTGGGTGTGTGAAGGGGGCCAGACAGGTCAACTCCGTTCCAGTGCCCTGCTGGTTAATATCGCTGGAAACACACTGCGGCCGCGCAGACTGTGCAAATATGACCGCTGATCTCAAACAATTTGTGCAACAATGCAGAGTTATTCTTAGAAGGCATAATATGTAGCCCAACGCATAGATATACACATGTCAGCACTTGCAAACCAGAAGAGCGCACGCACGCACATACACACACACACACCCACACATACGACACACACAGTCTATGGCTGACTGCTGAGTCAGTGTGTGAGGTTGCTGGTGTATGAAATGAGGGGAGTACCTTTCATTTCCTCCCCCCTGGTTCTCCTCAACCGCCGACAGGAGTATGAATGCCTCCCCCTCGGCTGCTTTAGCGCGTCACTGCTCTGACTCAGAGCTAAGAGAGCAAACAGGAAGGATGTTAACTGCTGGGAAAAACACACACACACACACACACACACACACACACACACACACACACACACACACACACACACACACACACACACACACACACACACACACACACACACACACACACACACACACACACACACACACACACACACACACACACACACACACACACACACACACACACGTGCCTATAGAAAAAAACATGTGGAGAAGTTTGAAAAAAAAACCAAAAAAAAAACCCGAACAACAACAACATAGTCGGATAAGAAAGCTCTGACCGGAGCAAATGCCTCCACAAATATATAGGATTGAGCACATGGCATGTGTAAGTACACAAATTGTTCCATGTTTGCACACAAGCTCACGCACGTGTGTACACACTCATTCAGACACACACATTAAGTCGGACACAAAAGGCCCACACACAAACATCCACACACACACTGGCTGTCCAAGTGGAGTGGAGGGAGTTCAAAGGTGTGATGGAGTGTGACTGCCGGCCAGACATGAGGGGTGGATGGATGGAGAGGGGGTGACAGTAAGAAAGACGGACAGAGAAGGAGACGAGAGGAAAGCGCGAGTCGCTGGGATGCCGTCACTCACCTCCGTCCTCACCTGGTAACTTTTCTGTCACCTCATGCCGTCACCTTGTCGGCCCCCCGTCCATGCCACCCTGTCACCTATCCCCTTAGCGGCTGAGCCTGTCAGCCCCCGCTGTCATGCGAGCAGGTTCACCCCTGACCTTTTGTTTCTTTCATACACGCTACAGAGAGAGCGGGAGAGAAAAAAGAAAAAAGAAAAAAGCACAGGCACAGGCAGAGCGAGCGCGTTTGTGTCCGGACATGCCGATCACCCGAGATCAAAAGCCTTCAACATAATGCTACAGGGGGCAATAGATTTATGACGGTCTATAATATTGTGTGCGCACAACCGTCAAACTCTCTCCACCCCCACCGCAAACATCTCCTTATACATGGACACGATGTCCGGTCAGGTCACACGTAAGCACACGAGTACACACACATGCAAATACCATTGAAATTTAAATTACAGAGCGCTCTTCCTCTGGAAAGAGTGTGTGTGTGCGTGTGTGTGTGTGTGTGTGTGTGTGTGTGTGTGTGTGTGTGTGTGCGTATGTGTTGTGTTGTGGCGTTTTGTGGCCGCTTTCACATGTATGTCGTGTATGTTTTATGAGAGTAGAGAGTCATTGCATGACTAAAAGTGACTCACATTTGCGTCAGAACAAAGACTTGTGGCTGCTGCTGATGGCAAGTCAGACCAAAAAAAGACAAACTGTAAAGTGAAAAGAAATATGACCGCGTTAAAGACCACATCCTGATGATGACGAACCACCAACGTGAAAGCTGGGATGTTACCTAGGACTTTCAGTTATGTAAACAGCCCCTCTTGTTGACCGTCGGGTTTTTGTGGCCTGTGTAAGTTCTGTGTTCTTATGATATTTAACGCATGGGGGGACGGCGGTGACCTCGAGGCTACAGCAGTGAGCTGACGACTGGAAGCGTGCCTGTTCAAATACGGCAGAGGTGCTACTGAATGAGAAGCGAGAGCCCAGACCGCTGTGGTTGCACTGGGCAGTTTGAAGGGCGAGAATGGATGCGACAGTGAGGCTGCTAAGAAACTAGCCTTGAGTGCTCACCCAGTTATTATTGGATGATTTAAGGTTTCAAACTGCTTCTGTACGGAGTCTTGATGCCAGATAATAACCAACGTGGGAATAGTGTACTTAGAGACTGTACACAAATTACTCGAGGGGGAGGATCAGAAAAGAAATCAGAAAAGAAAGTCAGTCATTCATTCATTATCAAAAGAAAGGATCATAATCATAAAAAATGAAGCAAAGTGGATTAGAAATATGTGGTTTATTCCATGTTGAACCTCTTTTTCTGAGTTTAAAATCCAGAGGGTGATGTAGTGGTTAGCATTCCATATTCCTACTTCAAGTCCAGGATTGGGGCCTTTTTGTGCAGAGTTTGCATGTTTTCCCTGTATGTGTGTTTTCATTATTTTTCTCCCCCACAGCTTGAAAACATGTGTTTGAGGTGAAATGGTGACTTTTAATTACCTGTCTGTGTTTGCCTTGCGATGCACTGCCCACCTGTCCCAGGGTGTTTCCCGTCTTCACCCATAGTCAGACAGGATCTGGATGAATTCAACAATGAAAGAGGCATTAGTGTAAAAAACATCAGTCAAACAGATCCAACAATTGCAGATTATATACAGTATATCTATGTATTAAAAAAAAACAACAACATACCTGTTATGAGAATAGTTCGGGTTTGTATTGTTTATGCATTTCAATTACTGTTACAGATGATACGATGTAAAAAGCATCAGGAAGTATAATCTTCAACTTCATGAATGGGCCAGGATGCTCATCAGCATACATACATACATACATGTGGAACCCAGCCTAATATATTTTACATTAACTATAAATTCATGATTAAAATTGCACATTTTAATTCAGAGATTCAGAGAATTTCATAGATATCAAAACGCCAAGCTGGGGGACTAATCTCCATCACTCAGTGACTTTTGCAGAGTCTTATCTACACATTTTAAAACCATTACCGCGACATTGTTATTTATAAAGCAAAGTGACAGAAAGAAACAAAGGAGTAGCCTGAAACAGAAAACCCAGTCTCAGTACAATCAGACAGACAACACAGGACGTTTTGCCATGAAGGGACTGCAAGCCAAGGAATGCATCGGGAGAACAGAGCGCGGCGAGCAACACATGTCCAATCAGACGCCATGGAACATTACCCATAATCCTCTGGACAAATACATGCATCTGATACCATAACAACGCTCGCCCAACACTTAGGAAGGGGAGAGTGTGGGACTCATCCGTGGCAACACACCATAATTACAAAGAGAGCCAGGGCTGACTAAGTTTAGAAGACCCCCTCTTCTTCCTCCCCCTCTCCCCCCTCTTCACATGCTCCCACACTGATATTTAACAAAACATTAATCTTCTTGCCAGTGGCTCCAAAGAATACTGGTGATGTAGCTTCGGCACAGAGGCTGGGGTAATAGTAATTCCATTGTTCGGCCCTTTTATTTATGCCTTGGCTCTACCAAGCAGATGAGGTAAGTCTCTTTTTTCATGTTATTATTCAGAAGTGGTGATACATAAAGCCAGATTACACAAATGTCTCTCTGTTTCACAGCACCGCCGCCTCACACCTCCCTCACCCAGCACTTAATGCGACTCCCCCACCTCCACCTCCTCCAACCCCCCGCTCCACCTCGCCCCCCCCTCCACCACAACCATCCCTCCACTGGCTTTCAATAGCACATTTCCCCTTTCTCCCCCTCTTTTCTAAATCACCCTCAACATTTGCATGTGAATTGCTTGTATATCTTCTTTTATATGATGCGCCGACAACACTGGCTTTCGAAAGAGAGAGGAGGGAAAATGCTCCCCTCCCCATCCCCTTCCACTACTCCTCCCACCTCTAACACACACATATCACCCAAAAAAAAAAAAAAAAAAAACCCCCAAAAAAACAAGATGTTACTCTAACTCCCCTCCCAGGATTGGCATAGCAGCAGTTTCATTAAGAAAGCAGGGGAACAGTGCAGGTTTTATGATATGGAGACAAGTTCTTTTGTGCTCTCCAGAGACAAGCCCTCTGTCTGTCCATGTTACTGGGGCGATAATCCTGCTGGAATTTCTCCTAAGCACTTTTACTGACATTTTCAATTATCGCCATGCCAGGGCCCGGTAAATGGCATTTAAGGGGCCCCGTCATCTCCGTGTTGAATCATATTTGTGAATCACACAGCATTTGAGTTGGACTCTGTTGTGTTTGCCCGAGGCAACGGAGGACAGTGCCGAGGTCAGAGACGCTCCGGTGAGCCAGGAGTTGGAGATGAAGAGGAAGTCAGTGGGTTCCTCACAGCATCGAAATGTGCCACCGTACAGCGGCACGCACACACACACACACACACACACACACACACACACACACACACACACACACACACACACACACACACACACACACACACACACACACACACACACACACACACACACACACACACACACACACATGGCCCATGCCAGCTTTGTGATTTATAAGCATGGGCCGGCCCTCTTTTCAAACAGAGCACATGGTCCAGGCTCAGAAAACCAAACAGACAGGCTGACCTCCCCAGTGCACAGTGCACGGGGTCAGACTTGTTTTCTCTTCACCTCTGACTAGATCCATTTACACAGACTCCAAAAGCACTCCACATCTTTGGCTAGAGTTACATGCCTCCATCCCTGTAATAATTCAGAGATGTATTGCGAGGAGATTTTCTCTTCTGCCCTCTCTCCCCCACGTTCTGTTTCAGCGAGCCCTGCTTTGTTTCAAACGTGGCTCAACTTCAAAGCAGTGCAATGGACAGATTGATAGTCGCAGACGAATGTGAGTTTCTGATCTGATCACTCAGACAGACGCCTTCTGGAAACTGAAGACTCAACGGCACCAAATCACTCCATTTTAACTGAGTGGATTTTTTGGGGGATTTTTTTCCCTGCTTAATTAAACAGCAAGCAGAGTTATGGTGGCAGGAGGTCAAACTCCTTATGCTGCAACACTGCCAATGTGTTTGTTTGAACAACCGTCCCAAAGTATGTTTTTTTTTTTTTTTTTTTCCTGTGAGTGAGGACATGATTCAGAGAGTAAATCCCATGTTGTGTAACCGCTTTTCTAACATGAGAGGCACCAATTAACCAGGTCAAATTTCGTGGGTGCTCATCAACGTGGTAACATTGTGATTTTGATAACACGGCAAACATAAGGGAAGCTCGATATCCCGCTGAACCGCAGACAATCGGAGAACAGCTGTTTACATGCCGCCACCCCCCCCCCCCCCCCCCCCCCCCCGATCCTCTCTTCTCCGCCAAGCTGACATCATCCCGAGCATCTCCTCCTTCCTGTCTCCCTTTTGGATGGGCTCTGTTATGACAAGTTTAATTGTGGGTTGTCAAGCCATAACATTTCTGTAAATATTAGACTTGCCAAGAGCGTCAATAAGAGGAAATGGCCTTTACTGTATGTTCTTCGCTCAGAAGCACAATGTGTGCCTTTGTAAGTGGATTGCCAAGAGGCATTTTGAGACCCTACTTTTGTCTCGGTGAGGCTGCAGAAAATCTAATCTCAATCTCATTATGGGGCAGAATCCATGAAGCAAAACTCGGACATCCGCTAAAGTACTATTACCAAACACACCAACTGTAAATGGGATTAGATCATTTAATCCTTCAACTGGAAACATGGTGGAGACTCATCAAGGGTTCTGAATTAAGTGTGCAATATCCAACTGTCTTTTAAAACATGAAAAAGGTTTCTGGGGTGATTATGCGGTTGCAAACTGATATTTATTGCAGCGTGTCCAGTCGAGGAGTAGTAGCCGAGCTGACATCATCTCTCGTGTCTGTGCGTACAAAAGCGCTCTGAATGATCACAGCGATGACAATCTGGCTACGAATGTTCATTGTTGTTATAATCCTTTTCACTGTGTGAAACAGCACCTGGTCCACTGCACAAGGAGGGTTATTTTTGGGCTTCTGGCGGGTGCAGCGCGAGATGTAGAAGGGGAAAACTACCCTTTGAGTCATTAATCCAGCTTGATTTACATGCGTATGTACATGTGTGGGGCCTCCAGTGTGTTTTTTTGGAGAGCGAGTTCCAGTAAGTGCCATGGAGCCTTACTCACCTGGGGGGAGGAGGGGAGGGGGTGAGTCAGCATGCATCATCACACACAGACAGCTAAGCAGGGGCATTCAGCTTTCATAATAATGATCTGGAGGTTTTGTTTCAAAATGAATAAGCACATTTTTGGGGGGGATAAAGCGCCAATAAACTTTATTGCAAAACCACACATGAATGCAACTCTGGATGTAAACAAAGTCATTTTGGACTTTTGGTTCAGTTTTTGGAATGACTAACATGTAAAGTCATTCATATTACAGAACATTAATGTTGATTAACAATGCGCCATCATATCAGTATACACAAGCACACTCATTTTTCATCCTAAAAAGTAACCTTCCTACTTGAGTGTCACCTTCCCTCTTCCCAGAAACATACTTTGCAGAAAAGCATAAAGACAAACACAAGCTGACGCCTAAAAATACGACTCAGTTTTTTTGGCAGATGTTACTTTCTTCCTCTTACCCAGAAGCTGACTGATTCGCAGATTATTTTATTGTGTCTCTGAATGCAGTTCGAAGGCATTTCATACAGTTTGAGCTTGTGCTATGTTCAGTTCCTTTGGAACCAGGGAGCAACTTTTCTCCAAGGCTGAGAAATACAGACAAATGAGCCAAAACATAACGACAACTCACAGATGAAGTGAGAAAAAAATAGTCCATGTCAAGGTCTGGGATTTTTAACAACGGCCAAATTGTTATGGTTTGAGGAGCCCGGGCTGGAGCATCTTCCAAACAGCGAGGCCGATGAAGAGCTCTTGGACAGCTGGTTCGAGGAGGGACAAACTAAGAACCAGCAACAGGCAGTCAGCAGGGGCATCTGTTGGAGTGCCACAGGACACCGTGATAAGCAACCATAAACAAGGAAAGAGACGTGGAAAAAATAAATCTGTGTTAAAGGGCTTGTTAGAGCCCAATACGTAACAACGATCCAAAATATAACAGCGACCAGAATTGTTATAAAATATAATGGAATAAAACCTGAAATGTAATAACTGATTGATAATGTAACAAAGTGCTGAGACCGAAATGTAAAAAAAAAAAAGGAATAAATCCAAAATGTAATAACTGGTCAATAATGTAACAAGACCCTGAGCCCACAACTTAGAAACATTTAATATTACATTATGGGGCCGGCAAAATATTTTCCACCTCATAGTGTAATAATTCTATTATATCATGAAGTGAGTCAGTGATTTATAGTTTGGACTTGAACTGCCTCAATTTGAATAACACTGAAATGATAAGTTCTAAAAGTTTGTACTATTTGTCTTTTACATATATCTAGATAGCGAGGGAAGTCTGGGCTTCCTTGCTTAGACTGCTGCCCCCGCGACCCGGCCCCGGATAAGCGGAAGAAAATGGATGGATGGATATATCTAGATACAGTTTATGGTATTTATGTATAATTGCTGTTGCCCATGTCATTTATTGTTGTCCGTTCTCTATAATCTGTAATCTATTTCTCCAATCATCAGTAAAAAAAAAAAAAAAAAGTATTAAACATATTAGCATCACATTTAAATTCTTTGTAAATCTTTTACATTATTGACCAGTTAATACATTTTGGGTTTTATTACATTTTTGTTATTACATTTTGGGCTCAGCACTTTTGTTACATTATTGACCTTTCAGGTTTTATGACATTATATTTTATAACATGTTGGGTTGTTGTTACATTTTGGGCTCTAACAGGGCTCATACAGCCGAAAAGGAGATAAAGGTATTGTTCACATTGTAGTTTTCTACTCTGGTTCAACGTTGGAAAAAAAGCTCAAGGTATTGATATCAGAGGTATTGATATTTTAGTATTAGGCGACACATCATTAACTTCCACAACATCACCATGCACATTTGATTGCTGTGGGACTTTTAGCAGCTCAGAACTCATTGACTGCCTATGAAGTGGACGAGGGAATCCAAAGTGAGGCAGGATGTCCTTGGCAATGCACATCAGTTACCATAAACTGCCACTTCCAAAATCCATCACATCCTGTATTTTAGATTTAAAGCTGTTTGGTATGAGACAAATTCAAACGTCAATCTTTAAATGAAGACCAACAGAGCACATTTGTTGAAATTTTGTGAAGTTTGCTTATCAAAAATGAGTACAGTGGATGACATCATCATCAGATTTTATGTTATTGGCTTTATTTAATTTAAAATGAGGTATTATAAGGTATTAGGTTATTGTTTCATAAGTGAGCAACAGTTCATTCTAAATTAGAGAGCAGGTGCTATATGAAGTCTGTAAATGTACAGAAAAGGTCAGTCCACAGAGAACTGCTCACAGCCTGTATTAAAAGAAACAAAAACTAAATCATCTGGACTTGAACATTGTGATGTTACAAATATCTCCTGTATCTCTAACCTACAGCATGAAACACTCTTCTTATGCAGGAAGCAGAGTGGTGTCGTAAAACTGTACTCCAAGAAGTGTTGATGCTTTCAAACACAAAAATATCCCATTATTAATATAAAGTCTGCATATAAAACATGAAAAGTGAGACATGCTGGACCCTTAAAGGGAAGCAGTAAAGTCCTCTAGTGTAGATGTGACTGAACACACACGTACAGGCGTGACTAGAATAAGCAGAAAATGTAATTTGCTGAAAGGAGGCGCGTCCATTACCTTCTGACTTTAGGTTCGCTCGTTGACTCTTTTTTTCTTTTTATGAGCTCTGAATATCTTGCGGTAAACAGAAAGAGTCTGAGCCCGTTTCCCCTGAAAAGCTTGTTTATTCTCCCAAACACACAGTTTAGTTGTTTGCCTTAAACATCAATATCATTTGTGTTTGCAAGGCTGAAGTACGATCATTGTAGTAAAACCCCTTTCTAATGTTACTGAGACAAAGTCCCTGCACACCTTTACTCAACATTTCCCACAGTTTTGTCAGAACAACAATAGTCTGGAGACTCTCTGAAATGTTTTTTTATTCTTCACATACTTTTGATAGACAACAAAACTGTTAATGTTCACTTGTCGAAATATCATAAAGCTGCTGTCTCTCTCCATCCAAACATTAGGGTGTCCACAATATATTTTCGCAGCAGTGGTTGCCGCCCAAATATATATTTTTTTTACTATTATTATACAATCATAAAATAAATATCAAAAAATAAAAATTTAATGGAAGACTGGTTGTTGGGATGTGTGAGGGGGTTGGCCCCCACACAGGGGGTGTCCAGGCCTCTCCTGGGAACATTTAAAAAAGAAAAATAGACCTTAAATGATGCATTCTAATGCATTCTGGGATACAACATTGTAAAATGTGGTGACTTGTAGGACAAACACCAAATATACAATGGAAGAAACACACTTATTTAAAACCACATAACTGAGCCAATATAAAGATGTATACAATATATGTATATATACATATTTACATAATATATATAAAGATGTATAGAAAATATATAGTAAATAAAACTTTACTTCAGGGGCCACATACAGTCCCGTTTCATCTCGAGCGGGCTGGACTGGTAAAATATTGCTATAATAACCTTTTAATTTTCACTTAAAAGTTTTGCTTTGTTGTGGTCAAAGTGTATGGGATGAACTTGTCTGTAATTTTGCAAGATCAAACAGTTAATACTGAAAATGACTACAATCTCAACATAAAATCCATTTTAATGAAACATTCTGGTGCAAAATAAAGTGAAAAGTAAAAAAAACAAACTCAAATAAACACTTATAAATCCTATATAACAACCTTGCTTGGTGGTTTAGCCGGATTGGAGCCTTTTGCGGGCCGGTTTTGGCCCACGGGCCTTATATTTATATTTAAGGACAGACGACTTTGGTGCACCGTTTCTACGATGACTGTCAACTATAAAACTACCAAGTCCCACAAGAATATGGATACTCTGGAGGTCGCCATTGTTGTTATTGTCCATCTTCTCACACATGTAAGAACTATTTACTACGTCCCTGGTGCACACGTGCAGTAGCAGCATTTTCAAAAAAGTTGCATTTTCTTGCATTTCCAAAGAGACTTAGTCAGACCATTTTCAAAAAGTTGGGTTTTTAGTGGCTCTGAGCACTGTTGACTTGTAAACAGACATCCAACACGCAACAGATGTTTTGTGTTTTCACTTGAAAACGTGTTAGCGTTTTAAATCTTCTTTTTTTTTAACGCAGTGGTAGTTTCACCTCATCAGGTGTGATGTAGATTTCTGCATGATGGCTGAGAATGCATCCCTCCTTGAGAAGTGTTCAGATGAAAATATTTAATAATAACTGCTAATTGATCAATTTAATGTTTGTGAACCACACATTTCACTTCAGATGTAATTGTCATAAGTGTAAGACAAAAACTTAATAAAAAAAAATAAAATTGCTAATGTTTTTTACAGATTACTTGGTACCCCATCCCCACCCATTTTTTTATTTTTTATTTTTAACAAAAATAGCAACTCAAACTAAAATAATCAATTCTCTTTATGAAATCAAAATAGTTATTTACTGTAATTTCACGAGGTTGTACTTTATTAAAAAGTCCTCTGATGAATTCATTTCTCTGCTCCCTCGCCCTACATGTTCTGTCAGCAGTATAACGGGAGCGGCTCGGGAGGCCTCTTAACGAGAGTCTGCTGGAAATATAAGTCAGCACTCCTGCCCCAATAACCGATGAAATATGAAAATTGACAGCGCCGTCAGGGCGGCCATGCCACATGTTTACGAGTGGCTGTCTTAACTGGCCGCCTCTGTGCTCCATAAGTCATACGCAGAGTGCTCATCATAGAGCGAGGATTTATGAGGCCTGAGTCTGCATATGACCTCCCCCATCTGCAATAGGGGAGGAATCATTATCTCAACCCAGCCGCTATAAGCTTCATAGACTTACTCAAAGCAAATTGGCTCTGGGGGTCTGCAGCTCCTGTAAACACAGCCTGATGCTCGTGTGCGCTCCGCATGTGTGCCGCACAACAGCTTCTACTGATGAGCGCTGAATACACATTATTAACCTTTGTTGATTTTTCTATACAGTAAAGAACTGACATTAAAAAAAGCATTTTCTGTTTATACTTCATCTCATGATTTGAAACGTCTGCATAGACTTCACTTCCTTAATCATTACTGGCAAGAGCAAGAATGGGAAGAAATTACATAATCGGCCAGTAAATACATGCATTTTCTCCAAATGCTTTACAATCATATTTAATGTGACATTGTTTTAGTTAGCAGTGAATCATGATATCACAAGACTTTAAGGAAAAATATCAAACTGTGAAAAAATCCTGTGTTAGGATAACTGAGCAGGAACAGCAAACAAGAAAGATTTACATTATTTGGGGACTGCAAATTAAAAAAGGAGAATTCAAAGGAAACTTAAAGAAGTAACATGATGTGGGAATAGCCCTTAAAGCTCCAGTCAGTGGTTCAATACCTCAGGTTCTGAACTACTCGGGCAGATGCACACCAGAAAGGGATTTGTCAATATTAGATTTGCACATTCTCACAAAAACCATAATGAGATTCTATACAGAAACTAGAACTGTGAGGCTGCTGCTTGATTGGGTGTGTCCACCAGCACGAGGCTTTACTGTAATGTTTCAGCTGATGGTCGATCAGAGAAAAGCGACCAAGATATATTGAAAACTGCTGATTTGGAGGAGCTTGTTGAACACAATGCTGAAAAACGTAATAGGAAATTTGCAGTCTAGTTGAAAAAAAAATAAAAAAACACAAAAAAAAAACCCCACTGAGAATTTTAGGCGATAGCTGCACTTTACAAGTGCTTGAGAAGTTTGATAGCACATACAAAGCAGGTCACCGTGCACTTCTTTCAACTTTAAAGAGTCGACGCAAATCAAAATTCTCACTCAGTCCTTTACGGGAAGCTCAAGTGTTAGTCCAGGTTCAAATGGGTTCAACTTTTGTTGACTCACTATTGTATCTGTATTATCACAAAGGTAATAACTACCTATTTCATCTTGTCCATGCTAATAACAAAGTATTACTATATCACAAGTTCTCCGCAGGATGAGCTCATCTTTCACAGTTAGCAATTAGTTGCACAGTTTCTGTTTCTTTTATTCAGTGCCAGTTACTCTACAAAAAACTAAAATACATTGATTACTTATAACAGCTCCACTGCTGTATTTCCTTTTTGGTTTCCAGTTATCCCACCATGCAGGGCTCCACGGCTTGTTTGCATTTTTTGCACAGAGAATGTGTGGCGTTGACAGAGAGGCGGTCAAGGGGAAGTGCTGGAGGCAAAGAGCCAGCAGGGACAACAGCTTTTTACAACAGGGAGGCCGAGGATGAATACTGTACACTGCTGGTCATGTTGCCTCTGCGCTGAGTCCTGGGGCAGCACGACCTGGATCTGAAACAGAGCTCTAACCAAAACTTGGCCTCCTTACCCTCAACAATACAGGGAAGTTATGCTTGGTTTGTTTAAAGATGAGGAGTGTATTTGTTCACTGCGGAAATTATAAAGTATATTTTACAGTGTACAGATATTGCTAAAAATTAACCAGAGATCAAATATCCTGAGATGGTGAATGGACACAGGCTGAAATGAGGGGATGTTATGACATAAATACGCCCATGAACAGCTCAGCGAGAGCCTTGTTCCGCTGCCACTGAGACTGACATCCATGCAAATCATAACAGAGATGACAGACCACGCAGGCCTGCCGCCCACCGAGCCGGCCAGTCACTGTGGAGAGCTTGCCAGCCAGTCAGCCAGTCAGCCAGTCAGCCAGTCAGCCAGTCAGTCAGCCTGCCAGGCCGACAGACAACAACCTACCCCACCCGAGGTTCCACCCCTGTGCCTGCATAGACAGACAGACTGGGACAAATTGGGACAAGCACCACCACCACCACTACTACTACAGCCCCCCTCTTCCATTACCACCCACTCTTCCTCTCCATTGCACGCCGCAGCAGCGTCTGCTCAGGGGGCTAATTCCACGTTCAGATCACCATTTGTACTTATTATGCTGACATAATTAATCCCCTGTTGTGATCAGCGGGGGCATGAGGGCCTCTCCGCTCCATTGGCCTACCCCTGCCATGACACGGCCGCTTCTACCCCCCACTCCCGCCACTCTGTGTCTCATACAAATCTGCCACTCGCTCCCTCCCATGTCCATCACGTCTGGTTGGGGAGAGGTCTCCTGTCTGCCTCTCTCTAATCTCCGCCGTGTCTGTCTGCATCGCAGTGTGCCCCGTCGTGGCCACCACCCTGCTGGCGGTGGCCTGACAAGCGGACAAGTCAACACAACCCACACACCGTGTTTGCATACAAACTGAGGAATGTGGGGCAAAGTTCCTGTTGGCAGGTTACAAGGGCTACATTTAATACGAGTTCAAAATCAAGCGAAAAAACAAACCTGCCTGCTCAAAACAGGTTTGATCCCGAGGTCACTGGTGAGTACAAAAGGGCAGGGGAGGGGAAAGGAAGGACCGAGGGGAGTAATGAGGGAGGAGGAGATGGGCTCTCATCAAAAAACACCAGCTGGATTAATAAATCCAGCCAGTGATTGTGTACACATATTAAAGCGTCCGGCAGATTAAAACAAAACTGTCTCAACTTGTGAAACATATGTCGGCAAGGCTGAGCAAACACTGTCAGAATAATAACAAGGAGGAGAAAAGTGCTGCTGTTGGCCCCCAAAGAGCGACAGGCTGGACCAGCACTCCCCAGCGCTGCTTCCTGGAAATCAAACATCCAATAATTTGAACTTTGATTCCTCACAGTGGGGGGTGCCATGTGTATTGTGAGGTCAACGCTCTACAAAAACATCAACAAGACTTCTTTTCTTTTTTTTTTTTCCTGTTATGCTTTTATTTGAAATTGTTCTGGGAATTTGTTTGAATTTCTGATTTCATGCAAGCTGATGACGCACACACACACACACACACACACACACACACACACACACACACACACACACACACACACACACACACACACACACACACACACACACACACACACACACACACACACACACACACACAGGATCAAAAAGTAAAACTACTTCCTGAAAAGATCAATATTTTAGAATCTGTGAACTATTGAAAGATTGTGTGGGATCTTGGTGAATTTTTTATCGGTTTTATGTTCTGTCACACTCACATTCACATGCAATTTTCGAGACACTTATTCATAACGTCTTTGGTGGGAACCAAGAACATGCACTCTGCACAGAAAGGCCCCCCCCGAGTCCCCAAATGAACCAGAGATACACTCACTGCCAGGAAAACGTGTTAACCACTGTGCTCAATTCGGGAATATTGTTTGATTCAATTGGACTGAGCATTTGTAACCAAGAATAAACATCAAAACCCAGAATGATGTGTGAAAAAGAAGTCCCACCAAAACAATGGAGGAGTCTTTTGATCATTTCTGCTTGTTATAGAACTGGTGATCGCATCTCCAGAGGAGTCCCGAACTGTCCTGAAACCCAGGCTATAATACACGTAGAACTAGAGCATGAAGGTGGCTGTGGCCAGACACATTTTCTGTGTGGATATGCATCAATGAACTTTGTATGAAACTAACAAAAAAAACAGGTCCGTCATCACTGAATGAGCTTAAAGTCATCATATTCTGGGAAGAAAATTAGTGGGCATGAATTCATTTAAACTTTTTTTTTAATGAAGACTTCAGTCTTGTAAAACTTATATTCAAGCATTTCTATCTTCTTTTCCCTGCATGCACATGGAGGCCCAAACTGGGCATCGTCAAAACAACAGGGACAGAGAGTTTCCACAGCGAAGCCAAACTCAAACCACTTAAAACAATGTTTCTGGTCTCATTTCAGTTACAGTTTTGCGATAGTTAAAAGTCAACATCCTGGACATTTAGCAGTAAAGGATAACAAAGTTACCAGAACACCTGTGAGCTCTGGGAAGCTCTGTGTTTTTCTAGCAAAAGAAGAGCATGTACAGTCAACAAGTCTGCCTGTATCACTGCATGAATTCATTACGGACACTACAACAACAACAAAAAAAAAAGACATGGGAAGGAACTCTGTGCCAAATTTTGCCTTGAAATTGTTAAACTGTATTATCTCAAAGACAAACTCATGTTTAGTTCCCTCTTTATGTACGAATGGTACCTATAATGATCTGAGAAGGCAGAAACATGTTCTTAATCCATTTATGTCTCTCCACTGCTTGATGCCATCAATGTCAAATTCCTGCAACATCGACTCACCAACCCCCTACCCCCACATCATGAAACCCCGCCTTCCTTCCCTTCCCCTCCCATCAGACTCCCTCCTTCCCACCGCCGCCGCCACTCCTCATCTTTACATAAAAGTTCAGGCTGCATATTAAAAGGAGCTAAAATATTCACACTGTCAAAGGTGGTCAAAGGCTTCTGCGTTCACACAGGAGCTGACAAAGAGGAGGCACCCAGCGCTCGGCCAAAAGAGCACTGTTGAAATAAATCAGCACATACAAAGACACAGAGAGATAATGGGGCTGGAGCTGGGCCTGATCCAGAAACAGAAACACACTGAGCACCAGAACACACATATACACACATACACAATCACACACACGTACACACACACACACACACTCCGCCTGGCTGGGAACAAAGTCTGCGCATGGATTAATATTTATTTTTGAGCACACATTGTTCAGGACATACAGTATCTGGAAACCCAAAACATCATAACTCCCCCAGAGTGCAACCTTGCCGTGAATCCCATGCCTGATTCAAACACATAACAATGTTAAAGTCCACAGATGGTTTCACATGGGGGAGGATCCGGGTATCTCGGAAACATCGGGGGAAGCAAGGTGTTAGTGTGCAAGTGTTAACATATTACACTGTGTGTGTGTGTGTGTGTGTGTGTGTGTGTGTGTGTGTGTGTGGACACACAGCTTCACATCAATGGATCATGGCCTGATGACCCATGTGAATGTCTCAAAACAAAACAAGCATCCATGATCCTTCCCTCATACTTAGAAATTGACAAAACAATAAAATAGATTTTTCTGTAGTTATTCCATAAAACTGATCTGTCTTTGAATGAGCGAGTGTTCATGTTCTATTTCTTAGACATTTCAGGACCACAATAGGATGATTTTTATTTTCTATTTTATTGTGACATTTGTGCATAACTATCAAATGTGGACAACCAAGTGGGCTATAGAAAATAATAATAATGCAGTTTTAAAGATTTGTGCATATTTTACACGCTGACACATACAGCATCTCGCCATATTTTACGCCATTCCCAACTTTCACTCACTTTCTGACATTATTCTTGTTGACAGATATACCATTAGCAGTTTACCTTGAAGGATAACTTTTTCACTCTTTCACTCATTTCTAGGTTATTTGGGAAATCTGGTATCACCAAGCAACATAATTGTTGGATCATTCAAACAACATAACCTAATAACAATGTACTACTACTATTATCAGTGTTGAGCTGTAGCAACAGGTGGGCTTTGTTTCGAAATCAGTGGGGGGATATATATTTGGGGGGATGCCGCTTTTTCCTAACATTCATCATTTCAGGAATTTCTAACTAATATTCTCTTTCCCAAAAGTTTTCTAAGCAAAAAGATTAAGTAAAAAAAAAAAAATTACACAGCTAAGGAACTTTACTATCTTTACTATTAGAGTGTAATTGCTCTTAGAACGTTTTGTTGAGTATATATATATATAGATAGATAGATAGATAGATAGATAGATAGATAGATAGATAGATAGATAGATAGATAGATAGATAGATAGATAGATAGATAGATAGATAGATAGATAGATAGATAGATAGATAGATAGATAGATAGATAGATAGATAGTAAAGTTCTTTAAGTAATTTTTTTTTTACTTAATCTTTTTGCTTGGAAAACTTTTGGGAAAGAGAATATTAGAAGGTTAGAGAAGCGGACATGGGATTGGGAGTTTGCAGGTTCGAATCCCACAGCTGACATGTCACCACGGTGGGTCCCTGAGCAAGAGCCTTAATTAAGTAATGTTATGCAAAATACACTTTCTAATGGTTTTCCAACAGTAATAATCGTCACCATACCTGGAATGACGTCCCAGAAGTGAAGTAAGTCTGTCCTCTCTCTCTGTCTTGTTTCAGTTTTGAAAAAGTGTGTTGCTCCAACGAGCCAATCAGAAATCAAACCCTGTATAGTGTCATCAGGAGTTTAGCCAATCTCAATGAAGGTAGGCCCTCCCTTTGACCCTCCCACAAATAGGCAGCTCTGCTTTGACACATGGCACCATGACAGGAAGTACTTCCTTCTCTTCCTAAGGTGGGCATGTGTGGGTGGAGCCAATCCAGCTCACACAGACACAGCAGATTCTAAACGCAGGTCAAATCATCCAATATTCAAAAGGATGAAAATTCAGGAAAAGCTGCATTTGGGGCAATAAACTTTAAAGATTAAATTTTTTGGAACAACGGGACCCTAATGAAAGTGTTGAAAAGCTGTATATTATGACTCCTTTAACCCCCATCAGCTCCCTAGAGTGACGTAATGTGGCTGCACATCCACATCCTCAAAATAGGACGGGTCCGAGTGGAAAAGAGGATACATGTTCCTCCAACATAATTTAGGCCAAATCAGATTTTCTTCAAGAGTTAACATTTTGTAATGATTCTCTTTGGTACTAATGCAAATATACTCGACTACACCTACATTGCCATATTGATGTGACCAGATCAGGAAAGGGGAGAAGTTGCAGTAAAATAAAAAAGAGGAACCTTGATCATTGGACTGAGATGCCTCCCACCAAGGCTGAATAAAGTACTGGCATGTAAAGTTCATTCTGACACTACATTGAGCCTTTTGCCTATTTTTTTTTTTTTTCAGTGCCTGTTCAGCTCACTGAGGCACTCGCAAGCTGGGGGCTTCACGTTTACGCAGCTTTTTTTATTTTATTTGCCCCTATATCAACATAGAGAGGAAACAGAGGCCTCCCTGAACTAATTTCACTCATGAACACTCAGTCATTTGTTGAGCGCCACACAGCAGGCCCGGCTGTCTGAGGCCCAAGGATTAAGGCTCAATATTTGTAAACCTCAGTTGGCTTTAGTGCGGAAATGGGGAGTGGAGAAAAATGGGAAGCCTTGGCAAACCAAAGTGTGAAAAACTATCAAATTGTCGGCCATGACAGAAACAGTTACACACACTGGCTTCTGGCTGCCACGGAAACAATACACTGTTAAATCTATGAAACACTATGGCCTTGTCTGCACGAGTGTGGGTGGGTGTGAGTTTATAGGTTTTTGGTTTTTGCGTGCTACAAAAGCAAATATATACACTTCATAAATGTATCTTGCCATTTATGATACAACAAAGTTTGCCCAGTCAACTCTCATTACTTTGATGGTCTAATACGTCTGTCTGTAACATTGCTGGAATAATTTGCTCTGCCATTAAAACTGTTCTACATAAAGCCAGAGCAACGTAACTCCTCCCACACTCTTTAACCTCTTCCTCCTCAGAATATACTCCCACAATGCACATTATCAGCCTCGCAATGGGCCCATAAAGTAGGAAAAATCCCAGGGCCTTATTTCCAGCTGTGACACACAACACAGGCCTACTTAAGTCCTTTACTTTGACCTCCGTTTGAAAAGTTTCTTTCAGCCTTAGGGCCTCGGCAGTAAATTCATAGAGCTATGAAATTAATGTGCCAGAGAGCCCATCCAGCCTTTCATTAATCACAGCCAGAGAGGAGCGGGAGGCAGGCTACCCAGTCGTGTTTTATTTTCCTTTCAGCTGTTTCTTTTGTAACAGGACAGGTTGTGCAAGGATTGCGCTTGATATTAACAGTTTCTCACCGAGCAACATCCTCTGTGTTGTGAAAGCATGTGTGTTCAGTGGGACCTCTGCAGACAAAACACTTTAACCCGCAGCAACTATAAAATGCATACATACATGCAGATCCACAGAGACACACACTTTCAGCTCTTTTAAGTTAAATGTGATAACAGTTCCTGCTCGTGCGCCACGATTTCGATAAATGCACCGAGAAAGGTTGACGTGACGAGAGGCGGGTGAAGGTGATGCGAAGTATAACCTGCAAGCTAATTGTACGGCAGGTGAACCATGGCACTGCCAATGAGGCGTTGTGTCTGGTTGTGGGTATTAAACATCAGTAGCGTGGCCGGTCACTCTATGGGACGCTCGGCTCGGCGCTTAATTACACACATCGTGAGCGGCAAGCGCTCCGAGCAGGAAATGACAGCTGAGCGCCGCTCACTTCAAACGCAGAGGCGTAGAAAAGCATTCAATAAAAACAGACCTAAACTCTAAGCAGGTCCTAATGGCCTGCGGGTAATGGATCAGAGAGAGGCACACCATCCCGAGAGCAAGACAAAACAAAAAAGGTAAAAGAGAGCCATCATCGAAGCTTGAATCTGAAATTATGATCAATGATTCCCAGCAGAATTTGTTATTACTGGTTAAAGTACTACCGTAAAGTTGAGTCATAAAGAGAAGTGTTTTTTTGGGAAGGGGGTTGGGGGGTGTAAAACAGCTGTACACTGCAGGGGTTAGAGATGGCTGCTGTCTCAACAGAAAAACATAACAACACTGAGCTTGTCCCATCACACACCCCCAATAATGTTTTCAGCTGGTTGAGGACTCTGGACCACTCCCACAGGAGCAGGAGGAGCAGGAGGAGCAGGAGGAGCAGGAGTTTGTTTACCCAGTGCTGACGGTAAGATGAAATTACAAGCCGTTCTTTGCACCTGAGGTAAAGAACTACATTCTTGTGGAACAAAAACCAAACACCCTCTTCAGGTGGGTTGAATGAACCGGGGGGGGGGGGGGGGGTTAAATGGTGACTCTGTTTGACCTGCAGGGTCCAGGCCCACCAAGATAGATGGATGTTTTAGGTATATTTTGCAGAAGAACGCAAGTGCATGGTTTCCCACAATCATTGGAAATATAAGTGGGAAGGGACGTAGTTTATAAGCACGATTAGTTACATTAAAAGACGATCCGCGATCAATCCCAGATCACACTAGTACGTCGTGGAAACATGAAACTGGGTACAAACACACTGAGAATGGCTGTAACTTGTTAGTTAACAGGAAAATAATCCGCTTTTTATTATCAATTCATTACTTTAAGTCATTTAGCCTTGAAGGAATGATACATGAATCTTTTGTTGTGGATTGTTGGTTGGGACAAAATGAGATGCTTCAGGCCATGAATTCAGTTTTAGAAAATTATGTTGGAGCTTTTAAAAAACAATTTGCCCAAATGGTTTTGCGTCACAAAAACAATTAATCTGTTGCAGACATTCTGTGAAGCATAAAGCACTTTTTGTATTGCAGTTCAACATGTTTTTCTACAGGATACCGACGATTTGAGGATATATATTTGATCTAAACTCACGTTATAATTCCAAGTACCTTAAAATATGTGTTTTGGTAGAAATGAAATGGTCACCCTATGTGCCACTGTAAGAGATCTAGAGAGAGAAAAGCACAACAAGGGAGAAACATTTGTTGACATGAGTGTGTGCAGTGGAAGGAGTGGGTGTGGTGAAGAGATCTGAGAAACACTTGACTGGGTTGATGCTGCCTCACTGGCCTTGGGGATCTTTATAAGTGGCACATTTAGTTTTGGTGACCCATACAATTTTTCATGCATATGCACACATGTGTGTGCATATAAATTAGATCTCGTTCTCCAGTTTATCACACACACACACACACACACACACACACACACACACACACACACACACACACACACACACACACACACACACACACACACACACACCACACACACACACACACACACACACACACACACACACACACACACACACACACACACACACAGCTCCACCTACAACAGCCTTGCTGAGCACAATAGCTCTGGTGCGCTGACAACTCAACTGGAAGAGAGCTTAAACTTTGACCCAGGGGGGTCAACTCATTAACAATAACTCTCCTCACCGCGATGCAAATTCACCAACTTATGAATAACATGACACACACTTCATGGCTGATTGATAGGACACTGCTTTTTTTTGTATCTCAAAAAAAAAAAAAAACGCAGACAAACAAATTACAGGTTGATTTGAGGACTTATTATTACAAGCAAACAAGTTACAGAACCTCATAATTTGAAGTACCTTAAGTGTGGAGATAATGTAAGGTCAATGTTGAGCGAGCAGGAGGGAAAACCTAATGTTTAGCTGCAAGTAATTGGACAGAAGTGTCAGAGGCAGGTGTGGAGCCATTGTTCACGTTGATGGGATTATTTGCACCTCTCAATGCTGAAGAAAAAAAACAAAAAAAACAGGTATCATCAAAAGGCAGTCATCTAAATTTACAATAGCTGGATTTAGGTTTTCCTCTCCTCTCCATCCAGGTTCTGTAATTACAGCTGCTCTGTAATTAGGGGCAGAGCCTTCAGGACCAGGGTGACTACTGTCTACTTTAAAAGGGTTTGGCAAAGTACACAGCTACCAGCTGGGGGGATGGGGAGAAAGTGCAGCATTCCTCTTTTCTTTCCTTTTATTAGGGTTTAGGCTTGGATTGGTTTCTGTTCTCAGATTATTGTAACGCAGAAAGCAGTTAGTGTAAAGTTGGTTTGATTGTGGATGTAGATGGTCGGTACGAGCCTGCCATCAGCCGACTATTTCTGTCGGTGTTCTCCTCCCATCGCGCTTCTTGTGTCTCACCGCCTTCAAAACAACAACCACAACTTTGGAGCGAACAGCCTACGTGCTTTTAGGACTCCCATTCACGTCAATTAAAAGACAAGTTTGGATGAAGCTTCAGAAAATGTGGTAGAGGACAAAGCACGCTTGTTTATGAAGGTAAAGAATATTGTCAGAATATTTACTGTCCAGCGCATGTTGTAGTATTTCAATTCTATTTCAATTATTTTGATGTTATTGTTATAAAATTGTCACAATGCGCAAAGAGTGACTGATGCAGCCCTTTTTTTTTTTTTTCAAAATTAACTGATGGCAAAAAAACGTCCAAGAAGCTCATGTTACAAATGTGTGACATGCTGTTGGATCTTTCTTGTTATTGTTCGGTCGTATTGCTCAAATCCTGGGAGTCATAGTCATGTCCAGTGTCTGTATACAAAGCTCAAATTTTCTATTTCTGGCAGCTTTTGAAGTTTCTAGCAATCATAAATGGTCTAAAATGTATTTTGATGGGATTTATCCATCAATTTACAGTGAGATGCATGCATCGATCCAAATCTGATGATTACAGTTGTGGTCCATTTTGTGGCAATAGTGGTGAGCGACCTTCAAATTTTGAAGTCAAGAAGGCTAGTTAAAAAAAAATACTTGTGTGCAGTACTTTTTAAATATCTCTTTCATAAAAATAACTGAAGAGCCATCCTGAAAATGTATATGAATAAGAAAAACTGATGGGAACTGTTTCAAATTCAGCTGGTTTTAACACAGGAAGGTCACATTTTGCAGGGACATTGTCACAGCCTCATACTAAGCAAAGCGACTGAAACCGGCTTAAGTCACAGGTTGAACATAAAGATGAATAGTCAAACAAAACTGGAGCTGAAATATTTTGATTGCCGTTAAAGTCATGAACTCTTAATGTTAGCTGATTGATCAAACTTATTATATTTTTCTATTCAGGCAGTAAGCTATGTACCAACCAAAGTTTATTTTTCATAAAGTTCAATTCTAATGTACAATTTTGCTCCAAGTAATGATCGACAGCTTCAGGTGTGGGCGGGACTTGAAGAGGCTCCACCTCTTTGGTTGCAAATGATGTTCCTAATATAGAATAACATAGATGGTAACCAGGATTTTGCAGAACATGTCATCTATCTTTATATGCAGTTTATGGTTTAAATAACTACTAGCCAGGCAGAGGTTTATTTTTCTCTCACGACAAAATGATGTATGATCCCAGCAAAGCCTTTTCCTCTTTATAAAGCCTTTGCACCAACCAATACTTCTTGTACTGCTTTAAAGTTTTCCAAAGTGTGATTAAATTAGAAGATGCAGAGGCTGCTGCTGCATGGCGTTGTGGTCTTCTCCTCGGTCACTTTGACTGATGGACTTTGTGGAGAAAGGTTTTATTAGCTGGAGACCTGAGAGCACAGTGGGCACAGAGAGAGCAGGATTAAGGATATAGTTCCCAGGTTATGTCTGACCGGACTCAGAGTGTGTTTTTGTCAAATAAACAAGGTTAGCGGTAAAGACTACCTCATGCTGTTCCTCCCACTTATGCAGTCCTGTTGGTCTGAGTATCCCTGCACTGAAGCAGCCACTCAGCACTTTACAATGAGGAAACAGTATTTTAACACTAGGTTCTCATATTGCAATTTGGACAACCCAGGTTTTATGGAACAATCCAGTGGTTTGAATTACGTCCACTCGCTAATACAAGTATTTGCAATACAATGGTGAGTTATCACACTGTGCAACCTGCTTGGATTGGTTCAGGATATTAAAGCGTTAATTCATGTAACACCATAGTTTTACTTCATCTACAATAGAAAACAGTATAGGTGGTCATTGTGAGACACTGAAAGGGAAGTGTAACAGGCCGACACTCGATAGAGGCACCAGCTATTTGTGTGGGCTTTAAAAAATATCTTTTATCGCGACAAACTTATGCTTAAGTATAATCAATCCGAGAAAATTGGATTCCGATTGGTGATGGATAATTCTTAACCAAACATGCATTGCAATTTGTAGTAATATCTTATGAATTCCTGTTCCCCTTAAAATAGCCAGTGTTCTGTAAGATATTGTATGATGATGCTTCTTTATAATGAGGGACAATTTTAATGTAAGTTAAGTTAAAATAGAGAACTGATGCTCATGCTTTTTATGACTCAGGTTAAATTAAATGAGAGGACACATCTCACACAGTCCAATTAGTGCTTGAGTGAGAAATCCTAACAAAATAACGTAGAAATAATAATAACTCCAAAAGAGTCTTTTGTTTAGTGCAAATAATTTGATAAAAAAACATTTTCACAAATAAGCATTTTGTTGTTTTTACGTGTGTCTCTTGGTGAAAAATATATTGGAACACAGAAAGTTGTGTTTTCTATTTGTGGCTCCCATTTCATCCAAAAATTAAAAAGAATAAATAAATAAATAAAACATAGCTGAATCTGAATAAAGATACTGTCTTCAATGGTAATACTGATGGTTTTACTGTTGCATGACTGATGTGTTGGCCTAGCCTGGCATTATATAAACAATCTTTAGTGGATAGATTAAAAACAACACTTATCATTATTGAAAAAAAATAAAGCTGTTGTTGCCATTGAAATTTCAGGCTTTGCTCGGCCTGACTGGACTCTCTGGATGGCCGAGTTTGGCCTGTAAGTTTGACACCTATGATCTCAGCTTTATATCCTGCTCGTGCCTGGCCTGCAAGTAAACTCTGAGTTGAGGAGAACTTGGACGTGTTGGTGCCATGAGGCTGAGGGATAGTCCCCACATAAAGCACCTTTCAGCTCGCAGCCGTGCCATCCAGCCCCAAACGTACATGGCAGAGAAAGAGACATATGCTTAAGTGAGAAGCATTTACTCCTGACCTTCCCTGCCAGGGTGCTCTGCTGCTAAGCTGCAGGGATTTGCACCAGCTCAACATTTACACCATATGGATGCTTTATTACAGAGTAATGATGTCTCTCTCTGTCTCCCTCGCTCCTCTCTCTAACTAGAGATGATTTGAAAAACCAAACAGCCTTATGTGTAACCAGGTGATTAGAGAGACTTAAAGGGGGATTTGATGGAATTCTACTGAGGAATGTAGGAGAATATTTCTACTTGCTTCATGCGAGCCGCTGTCAAGACGCTGAGTACACTACGTATGACTCAAAGACTGTTTATTGTAAATCAGCTAATAAGCTGCTCCCAAGTTAAGTGAACAAAGACACCTGATAGTAAAATCATGCCTGAGATCAGTTATGCAACATTATTTACTGGGAGCGTGCTATGTATACACTAAACAAAACTAGTGTTGGGGCCAATAAATATGGCAAATAAAAACAACACGGAGATCCATTTCCGGACTAATTTCTTCAGCTTGAGCAATAGCAATGATTGGATTTATATTGAAATGAGAGCCCGGCCAGGTATTGATCTGCGCTACTGCATATTAGCAGTGAATAATCAATAAAGTGGATTCGATGCTTATTAAAGCGGAATAAGCTGGGATGGCCTTTTTTCATTTGTCAGCCAATGACTGTTAATCTCATAACTCTTCATGCTAATGTATTGTTCCTAATAGGAGCGTATCGGTATTGACACTGGGTCAAATTACAGGAGGTGCATCGATCAGTTTATGGAAATGTATATGCACGTGCAACAACACTCAGCGTTAACAGTTCCGCGGCTCTCTGCCTAAATCATAACCAATCAGCCAAGTAAATGCAACGGCCACTGCTGCTTATGAAATGCAGTCAGCACTGCACATAGTCTGTAGATTAGTTTGGCTCAGTTTGTCTAACGCCATATATTGGGAAGCTTTTCTAAGAGAATAGAGGTAGTGACGTCAGCATGAACTTCTCACCACAAGCGAGACGCTTACAATTTAGGGAAACGTTCTCAAGCACAAGCCAAATTAAAGCCGGTCTTTATTATCCATCCGCCGTTTGGAGGTTCAGTCTGAGGGAACTATTTGTAAGGGGGTCGATTTGCAAATGAATGCGATTTCAGTTGTGGAAATATAACTGTGGGCTCAGTTTGGGACAGTGGGACAAACGGTTCTGTGAGAGAACAAAAAGAGAACATCTTAATTTATTAGCGATCTGCAACACTTTTCACCTAGAAGCCAAGGCAACTGGTCCGCCGAGACTGAAATGAAATTAGTGCTCTTCTTGAACAGGAGAAACAAAAGCAAGTGAGGTCCCAGTCTGGCACAGTGAGGTCAGCAGGCTGAGGGCCTATAGCCAACCCTAAGCCGGGCTGTGTGCAAATCAACCGCCTTTCTCCCATTTCATTTCTCATGCACAGCGTTTGTGCTCCTCTTTTCATGAATGTAGGACCCTATCTTTGGCCCTCCCCTCTGAAAGGGCCTTCCCAGTGACGAAGGTGACCTGCCACTGAGAAAAAGGAGGACCTGCCATGAACTGAGTGTCAGCCATTAAATATGATTTCGCCCCTGAATGGCGCGCAAACACATTCAACCACTGAAACTCATTAAGCCCGCATAATCTCTCTTTTCTTAAGCATAACAATGATTTCAGCTGGGAAATGCAATGGTTTTTGGGGAGCCGAGCCATTGATTTGAGTTGCATTGAAAGTAATAAATCAAGTCCAACTTCACATCCTGGGCCCATTTGCCTAATTCAGCGCCTCTCACCATACTGGTCAATTAGTTTAGAGCGAATATATTCAATACACACAGCAATTCACTGACAAGGCATAATAAATCCCTTGGCTTGGAAACTGTCCAAACTAACCTTTTGCTGCTTTTCTGTCTCTTTACTAACTCCACAAAGGTAGCAGAAAAAAAACAAAAAAACAGCAAAGAAAAGTAAATATAACGAGTTAAAAGGACTCAAACTAATTTAAATGAATTATAAATGTACATCTGTGGCGTTTACTTGTACGCTGCTGTGAAAGTTGATCCTGCTTAGGCTCGTTTGAGGTCACTGGCAGAGAAATGGAGGTGTGAAGGTGCCAACTCCTGTCCTGACAGACTGAGCTGTTTGATCCCGCTCGCTCTCCCATCACAACATCAGACACAAGTTCAGAAGGGACACATTTGTCCTAAATGTATATATTTGTGTGTATTGCTTCTCGACAAACTTTCTAAACAATTCATCTCATTGCCTCAAAGCTCCCACAGGGTAGCCAGTGGCACCGGCCTGCTAAATTACAGCCGTGTGCACTGATGGGATGGGAGCAGCTGTGAGGAGGGCTCTCAGTAGTCAGGCCATTGTAATCTGCATTAACCACATTGCAAGAGAGTGCAATGGGTCAAAGTCTTTAAGTGCCTGCAGGGATGGCTGCTTGTGGATTACATGGTATCGCTCCAAGAGGTTGTAATAAGTGTACAGTGCTACTTGTTTACTACCTGTTGTTCACCTGCATTGGTCCAGATTGTGTGTCTGTTTGTTTGTTTTTTTTCTATTTGGGACTAAAGTTTGTGGAAAAATTAAGGGTCCTCTCATGGCAGATATAAGAGCGTAATAGCAGACGGAAGAGGGAATAATAAAACATATCTCATAGGGGAATTTATTTGTATTGTGTGGAGTGAGTTTGATTTCTACTCAAGTCGAAGGGCGTGCGGGGACGATCAACGCGTAAGCAAATTCTTGGTAATGCAGACCAGCTTAAGCGCCTTTCCTGGAAGGTGTGCTGGAATAGCCTTGGCAGGAGATGTATCCTGCGATGATCTGCCCCCTCTTCTTCTTTGACAGATTATTAAACAGTGAGAAGAGCAGAAGTAACCCTCTTACAGGCTGGCTTCTGTTCAAAGAAGCTCAAATGACAGCACTTTAATTTTTCCCCCCCCTGCACATTTCAATGTTGTCTTTCGTAGCGTGTCGTTTATCAAACTGAAATGGGCTGAAAATAATTTTAAAGAATTAATGACCAAAAACTTTTGCTTTGCATCAAGGCTATGAATTATTTATGGCTACATTTCAAAGTGATTGAAATTGTGAATTAATCCCATTAACCTCTCTGATGGTGAGAATAAAAGCATATGTCTTGACGAATGTTTGCGGGGCTCAAATATAGTGCCATTGAGAGCAGCTTTTCCCAGGCAAAGCCCGAGCAGACAGATTGTATGCCGTGTCGCACGGTGCTTATATAGATCCTTGCAGTCTCTGTCTGAGTCTGTGGAGGAATGACAGAAAGCTCAATGGAGGCGTCTGTCTCCCAGCTAGACACCCTGTCCCGTCCTCTCCCCATATACCTCACAGGCCTGTGATGAATGCATGCCGGGCCCTCTCTCTCTCCCCCACATGCATCTGACATTATTAACACAATATAAAATGTGATGGAGCGCTCTGCCACGCCGCTGAGGTCCCGCCGACCCAGCACAGGCGCCACTGATTTATTCCCCGCGACCATGAAAAAGTAAGCGTGCCATTAAAATCACAGGTGTTTGGAGGCCACACGACTCACCGGGCGCGATCGATAATGTCACTCTTTTACATGGCTCATTTTGAGGCCGCCGCAGCATCATATGCCATTAGTGAGGCCTTGATCTATTGGGGAGCAAACCCCTGTCTGGCACTAAAGCTATGGGCATGCATAGATACGAGCTAAACAAGGTGCAGGTGCACCTTCTCCTGCACACACACACGCACACACACGCACACACACGCACACACACGCACACACACGCACACACACGCACACACACGCACACACACGCATAGACACACTCCTGTTTACATTGTCTGCACCTGCAGTCACATAATTCAAGCGAGCTAATGTAGGGGATAATGTACTGTAAATGGCAAGGGCTCTGATTGATACCTGCACTTAGAACAATTACTGGTGTAAAAACTTTGAGAAAGGACAAAAGTTTGCACTACTTACCGTAGGGGGTTACCTACTGTGGCCCAGGAATGTGATTTGTTAGTGTTCGTTGAGCGTGTTCCCAAGGCTATAAAGTGTGACACCGGCAACAAATAAGGACTAATGCTCTGGTTCCAAATGAATACTTAGCACAACCTGTAAAAGAATGTGCTGTCTCTGCCCTCTCACAAGCACACAGATTATCAACAAATTATTTGGTGCTTTTCCTAAACGCTGCAAATCCATTCCAGCAAGGAGAACATGCGTCATCTTCTGTTATCTGTTAAATACAGCAGAACAAGCACACTGCAAATGATTTGATTTTGTTAATGAATGCAGTTGTCTTTCTTTATGTATCTAGATGGTTTGAATATACAAAACAGGATTTTTTTCTTTTTTCCACGACACACTCACAGTCTTGTGAGTGTTTTTTTTTTTTTTTTTTTTAAAGCAGGCGTAAACATGTTTTTATTTCCATGCTAATTGAGATATGTTCAGGAATGGCATGCAAAACATCTCTGAAAAGGAAGACCATTGTTTCTGGAGCAATTCCCTGATAAAATAAAAACAGGAGATTATGGGAGAGCTAAACTTCCTTGTCGCTGAGAGCGCATACCGGATGACATTGGAATGACAAAATGTCCATTCGAAGTCGTCCCAGTGGAAATGCAGACCGGCCTCTATTCGAAAGCAAAGCATTTGCATACGCCTAAACAATGAGCATAAACAGCTTTGATTTTTTTGGGGGGAGGGATCATTTTGAATCAGAAAATGTATAGAAATATTTATCTGATGATGTCATATTCGAACCCATTTCTGTTATTTTGTTTCCCCTCCATCGCCTCTCTCTCTTTGCTTTCAGTGAAACTGCCATGAAAATGAACTATTAATCTGTTTCCCAAAGGAATTCCTCATGCCACGCAAGCCTGACAGCCGCAATACGACGGTTGTTGTGTGGTCAACAAACAATTTTCCTGGGCTTCACTGCCTTTCAAAGGCACTTTTTCATCCGGCCCTGATCATGTGAAAAATGTCGTTGTCAAAGGTTCCTCTGCTTTTCTTCTCGCACAAAGATGTCAGATGGAGAGAGTTAGAATTTCCAAACATGTTAATCCGCGTGAGCGTAAACTCAGCCCCCTTCCTCCGCCGCACTCGAGAGCTCATTCAGCGTGCTGGAAATTTCCTGTGCTTGAGCAACACAAGAGTGCCTTTGAGTTAAGATGCAACATGTCCTCAAACTGAAAGAATGCAGGATTACGGAGTGGCACAATTAGATCGAACAACTCGTGCAAGGTCCCCGTAATAACACCTGTTTGTCAGCTGTGCATTGATTTCATGAACCTGTTGAGTAAAGATGGAGACGTTGTGAAATGAGTTTGTCCGTTAGGGGCGTGGCAATGCAGAAGTAGTTTCTAACGTGCTGTTCCGCAAGTCAGAGGAGGCCTGTTATGATGAATAAATGGACCCGCCGGGGTGAATGAGGAGCGACTCCTCCGTGAGTGAACCAGCTGAGGAGGGACGTTCTCCTGCACTCTGCCCCTCCCCCAACAGGATCCCCGCCTACCAGGTCGACAGGGGTAAAAAGGTGGGCCACCTCATTACAGCCACGCAGTCCCCGCCTCCTTCCTGCGCAGCACCCCGACACCCCAGGAACCCACCCCACCATCCCGCCCTCTTCCTCCACTCCAGCCTCTCATCACCCATCTCTCCTGTCATCACACACACATCCCCTGTCACGCCGCCGTCTGATTGATGAGGCCACTTTTGATAATGGCATCAGGAACCGGGGTGCCTGCCTTGTCATTAGATACTATCAGAGCTGTCTTATTACAGCGGAGGAAGACCCCGGGCAGACAGGCGGGTTCCTCCGCCGCAGCAGATATGGCCGAAGATAATGAAGCTCAGCAACGGTATGCTCTAATATACCTGGCTGAGTTAATCCATCCATCACAGGTGTCAAAGTTCAGCCGGTTCCCTCAGATCACATAAACTTCCTACTGTGGAGGTGACGGCTGTACTTCCCCGCCGTGGAAGCGGAAGCGATATTGGCTGCGATGCCAAGTTTTAGTGATCTGCTTGTGGATTTTCTACAGCAACCAATCGTATAAGGTAATAAAAGCTTACATACAGACATAATGCGAGGGACTTTTGTTTCAATGTACTTTACTCTAAACTCTAAAAACGCTCTATTATATGAAACATTTTCTATAACAATTGCCTCAGTTACAAAAATACATTGTACTTGATCATATCAGTATTTAAATGGATTGAATTAAAATTTTGAATATTGACTAAATCAAACTTCTTTACTCAACAAAATGAGGTTCTAATTACATTAAATAAACAGCAAAATTTATCTGCTCTTTCTGTGCAATTTAGTGACGTTATCTACTCTGACTGATAAAAGTTATTTTAGTCAGTTTTGTTCAGATACACGTACAAAAAAGTGGAAAAAACTGACAACTTTAGTTTTTTATTCATTGTTGACCGTGTCAGCGAGTTATTCGAACATGATGTGCGTTTGAAGCTGGAAGCTTTTAAAGATCTGATGTTTTTTTTATAACATCTTGTATATTTTTTAACTGAAAAAGCAGTTATTTGTTAAACAGCCTTGTGTCTCTGAACAAACATGATAAGAGTATAGGAACAAAATAAATATAATTAGATTACATTATAATCAATGAATATAATTAAGTACACTTGATGCTTTCAACTACATACAAATAAAAACATGAGAGGAAGAACTACTGCAGAGGGAAGTCATTATTTCAGTTATTCTATTATATGTTTTTGCTTTTTACAAGTATAGTCTGGGAATTGAAAAGTTGACACTTTTTGAAGACGATTATGGCTGGGAGCATCATTCTCCATATTTATAGTATCACGTATGGTTAGTATAATTCTACAACTGATTGGCAAGACTTCTCTGTTGTCTTTTAGTGCTTTTAATAATAAGAAGTTTCGAATCAAAGTAGTTTAGTAACTTAGTCAGATGTATTTGTAAGTTAACGGTGTCATCTGAAATAGAGTTTATTAATTATTACTGCCCTCTGAATCTCATTCCATATTATTTTAATTTATGGAATAATTAAACAAGGAAGAACTGTGCAAATATTACACCAGAAAAATTACATTTGTAAAGTTATAAAAAAATAGGGATTAACTATACTGCTGGTTTCATATTGATATAACAGGAAAGCTCCTCAAAAAGAAAAAGAAAATATCTTTACAAAGTTTTTCTCACACTGACACAGATTTCCACAAAACTAATTAAAACCTCAAATCTGTTCTTGCAATCACAACTTGAGTTAATACATATCTTCTGTTTCCACATCAAACATTAAATTATTTATTTGAATATCCAAAAAAAGGGAGATAATAGTTGCATGTATGCAATGCAACAAGTGAAGAGCAAAATAAAAAACATGAAATTGCATCTCTTTATCCTTTGAAAAATACTGCTTGAATTCCACCTTCATGTATGCCCACAAAGCCATAGGCAGCAAATGAATAATAAAGGTTTGGGTTATCTGTAAGGTTTCTATTAATCCAGAACAAAGGTGAGGTAACGATCAAGAGAAAGCAGAGAGCGGGGCGCTGCGAGCCGGGGTAAGAACCACACAGTCCTCACAAAGGCCCCGGCTTGCCACGGGAAGAATAACTATGGTTTGAATTATAGATAGATCTGAATGGTGTCTCTTCCCTACAGATGGCTGCACACATGAGAATCCCAAGGCCTGTATAATTGTATTGCTAATAAGGAGTAAAGCCAATTAGGCATTTAAGTGGGCTGTAATCACTTGGATGGGGAGAGATGAAGAGAAGACCCAAGAAGGAGATAGAAAATCAGGCCAAAGGACAAATGAATGCCTCCTCTATTTCCCTCGCCCGCCAACAAATGTAATTAGACGCAAACTGTATGTACGACTCAGCAAAGTGTCACCTGGGGGGGATTTTTTTGTTTGTTTTCTGTTTCCCAGGATGTCTTTATGACATGGGAGACAAAACAGGAGGAGACATGGCCACACAGCAACCACATTACCACAAAAACAAAAAAAAAGTTTTAAGAAATGATATGTTGTACAGATCCTCACAATAACTGAGGCATTTAACATGACAAGAGATCATTGGATGTTTGACTTACTCTTTCATAAATATCAGATTGTCGAAGATCATAATGCGTTTCCTCATCTCTCTCCTGTGCCTGTCTTAAAACAAAAGTTAAGACCTAAAAATAAGTTTTCCTCATATTGTGCCTCTAAACTTCATTTGAAGCAGCAACTCCAAAACAAGCACAAATCTTGCTTAAATTACATTAGATTGCTGGCAAACAATTAACCTGTAGACTTTATGTTATGAAACAAACAATTCTTTCATTTAAATCTCTTAAAATCATCCATAGCATGTGGAATTCATACAAACTATTCCCAATAAAGTCATAACCCACCCCTGATCTGCTCTAATACAGGTAAAACCCACTCCTAGAGTTATATGGGAAAGCTGACCATGTTGACACTAATGCCTTTGTTTGATCCTGGGTTAATGAGTGACTTCTTGTACCTCATGGCTTATCATGTGAGGTTATCTCAAAATGTTTTAATGCGCGCGGTGCTGTGTTACATACGGGTTCAAATCAAATTCTTCCCATCAGTCGTGAGAATGCTTGTGATTCCCTGCAAGCTACAGCATGATACTTAAAGCGGAGCAGCTTTTTCACCTCAATATGAGAACAAATAGAGGCTGATGTTTGGTGAAAAGGCAATATATATTTGCCTGTACAGCTTTGGTAGAAATCTGTGGTATAGAGCAAGTCCACCAATGCAAAGGGGGAAAAAAAAAGCTTGGCCTTAACATGCAACAACAAGCAACACAAAATTTGCCATATTAAATTAGTGGGCTTTGTCAATGAAACTGCAGTACACACACACACACACACACACACACACACACACACACACACACACACACACACACACACACACACACACACACACACACACACACACACACACACACACACACACACACACACACACACACACACACACACACAAGGGCAGATATCAGATCCTCGGCTGAAAGGCCAATTCTGGACAGCCGTCTGCTGAAAAGCTTATTGTCACTGGACAAATTGGGCAACTTTTACTTGGGGCTCATCTCAAAAGAGAGAGAGAGCGAAAAAACCCCAACACATTTTCAGTAATTTGCCCATCATGTGGTTTGCTGTGTGTGTCGGTCTGGGATTAGTGCTGCGCCATTATTAGCCCATTTCTTTTCAAATGTGCAATCTTAAATGTTTAATTGGAGCCGACAAACCAAAAAGAGCTACATGGAAGAAAGAAGCTAACCAATCAAAAAAGTGTGTATGACAGAGCTAAATGTGCCATCGCATGCAGCAGTAATTGTAGAGGGGGGCTGGTGTGACCGTGTACCAACAGCGCAGACGGGGCCATAAAATCCTCCAGACAAGCTGTCTGTCACAACATTTGTTTGCCAGATTACATTCCTTTCTGCCACTGAGAGTAGCAATAAAATGGGCGAAATTCTCCAAGCGGCATTGCTCCAGTCTCTCAAACTGCAATATGCCTGTAGTCAAATATGTTTAGAGGTGGGACTGTCAGCACAAAGCTGGATGCCCAGTCCTTTTTCTCCATGTTCTCAAACTTTTTTAGACTCAAGCGGGCCGGCGGGACAAAAGGCTGGGATGTCTACGAGGGCTATCAATACATTTAAACAGGGGCATGCATTTCTCATAAAGTGGCTCCAAAAGCAGAGACAGCCAATGGGAGGAGGGGTGCTTGATCAACCCATAAAGGGAACCTTGGTTATGAACCGGAGAATTAAAAAGAGGAAGAAAGAATCGGGCAAAAAGGGGGAGAGAGAAAGAGAGAAAAAAAGAAAAAACCTGAAAGAAAAGGTCATGAGTGGCAGTTGATTTGAGGAGTTTCTGCGACCCCACAAAGGGCCATGACATCATCAGGTATTGAAGTGAGAGAGGAGGAGAGGGGGCTCTTTAAAAAGCTGGCCGCTTACCGAGGCCGTAATTACATTTGCGCTAAACATGCCCAAGTGCTCCTGTGCTGTTGTGGGTGGGGGGGGGGGGGGGGGGGTCATTTTCAGAGTGGGGTGGGGGTTGGAGGGGCCTGAATTAATCAGTTCTGTTTGCAGTGGGGACTCTTTATGACAAAAATCTTTCTCACCACAAGCTTATGCTACCAAAACAAAAAAAGAAAACACCATGTGCCCTCCATCCAACTCAGTGAAATTTCCCTCCAGAGCCTTTTATCCTGTAGATCTGCTGATCTGTCAGTTGTTAGTGTAAAAAAAACACAGACTGAGAACATGCAAACTTGTCCAGATGACAGGATCAGAGAGAGAGGGAGAGAGAGAAAAAAAAGTTTTACCCTGTGTAACGCCACCCCTGATGACCTTGAGCTTTTCCATAGCGCTGCGAGCATATAAAGCCGTTGCAGTGCATGGTGGGTAGGCATGGCGTGAAGTGTACAAGGAAGGAATGCTATTAAGTAAGTTATGCACATAATGAATCTGAGCAATGCTTGGGAAAACTTCAGCAACATTTATTCCTCATTCAGTTTAGCCTATTTCTCATTGAAAAGAGCAGGCCAAGTGGTGAATACAGTAAATCACTCTTTAGTTCTGCCAGAGCTGTTTTCACCCGAGGCCAGCGCCCCCAAAGACTTCATCTATTTACAACGGCATAGTGAGTCCAATCTTGTGTCAGGTTTTTAAAAAAGGCTCCAAATATACAATGCTTCCTGCTGCTCATTGTGTCAATTTAATATCCCCCCTCTGCCCCCGAAAAAGAAAAATTGTCACGTCAAACTAGGTTGACAGAATTTTTATATTATTATTATTATTTTTTTTTTTTCTACAGGAGTTCTCAGACGTGGAGTAATATAAATGAAGCGTATACAAATGTGGTGACTGGGGTGTGATGCGAGGGTGACAAATTCACCAGTCGTATGATATCTGCAGGCTCGGGGCTTTTCCCGCTCCGCTGCTGACACGCTACAGTCCAGCATGACGCGTCATCACTATCCTGACAGACCCGCGGCGGCGGAGCGGCGGGACCCTCAGCCGGCAAATCCAATTAGCTCCCCCACGGCGACGCCGCCGTGCCGCCGGGATGGCACACTGTAATATGATGAAATGATACACAAACACTTCTGATTCAATCCGGGCCCCCTCGGGGAAGCCGCTGCCAAGAATCATACAGCAACATGCTAATTTTCCAGATGACACTTTAATCCGCCGCAGTTCAGCCTGATACAACTGAGGAGTCTTGTTTTCAACATCGAATGCGTTACAACTAATGCCTGTCATCGCATAAAATATCTCTTGTCATGCAGAATCTTGCTTTTGCTGCTGAAAGCAAGACTAAAAGCGTTTACAAATTCATGAATAATCCAGTTGATTTGGACTGAAAACAGCTTCAAAACAAACAAACACCAATCCGTTTATGTTCTGTATCACTTTATTCGTTATTAGCTATTATTATTTAATAGTTAGTCTTTAATGCATGTTTTATTATTTTTTTTTAATACTGTGAGATGAAACCAGACAACCTGAAGGAAACATACAAACTCAACACAGACTCAACTTTCCTGCTATGAGGCCCGCTGGGACAAAGACCAAGGAAAAGAACTGCAATACTCTATAAATGAGTGTTTTGTCTGCAATTAACAAATCTGAGCAAATCTACAATGTTTTGTTGATTTTGAAAGTGACATTTCACCAAATGTTTCTTACCACTTTTAAGCCCAAAACAGACACATTTTTCCAGTTGATTTGAGCGATTTCAGGGGATTCGAGGGATTAGCCAGCTTCAGTTATTCGCTCTAGATTATAACTCCTCGTGTGGCTCAGCAGATGACAATTAATGTTTTTGCTTCATCGGGCAAATTTGCAAAGGATGGCAGAGGAATGGCCAAAACATAAAACACGTTCGGTAAAAGATGATTAAAGTTGCAGGAAAAATTAGCGATGGCCACAGCTCGAGGCCCAGATCAAGTAAGAAGAACTTCAAACTGTTAAAACACAGCAGGGTTTGGGAAGAACGATAATGAAAGAAGTTATGAAGCCTTAAGCCTTTAAAGTCCTCGCCCCCCAAAAAAAGCACTTAAAAAATTATCAGTTTGTTTTTTATTTTCTTGGGAAACTAATAACAACTATCAATATTCTTTATTTGAACAGACACCACAGTTATAATATTGACCTCTACCAAACGGTTGAGATGTTCCTTCATGGTAAAAGTGCGTTTTTTGTGCATGATTTTATTTTGGAATAGTCTCAGCTCTATTTTTCATTGGTTCAATGCAGAAAATAAGTTTTACACAAGTCGAAGTGCAAGATAACTTTTCCAAACTGAGCTTTAATAGGTTTGCAGGTCTATTTTCAGGGTTTAAAACAAACTACACTATGGTTATATAATCATATATGTCACCACTCCTAATCTTAATTTAACCTGCTTAGCTCCGCTGACGATATCTTTGATGAACAGTATAAAATCATTTGTTTGAAAGGGAGGAAGGCTCAAAGACCATGAACACTAATAATCACTATTGAACAGGCCTTTCCCTATACTTGTGAATGTTTTAAAAGTCATATATTTACTGGCGTGTTGGTCATCACAATCAGATCTAATTTATAAGTCACCCTGTTCCATTATTGTAGAATTCATTGTTGAAGCACTGAGAAAATCCTAACATCCTAACATAACATAAACATTTGAGTATTACAATTTCTGAAGGCAGTCTTCAGCCATTGCCGGCTGCACTTGGCTCAAACACCATACAACTCGATGGCATGCCATAGAAGACGGATGGATTTGTTTATCGTCTGCTTTTAAAGTGAGTGTAATTGTTCCTGGATTCCCTAATAACACCAGCTTCAGTATTGGGTCACCTAAAGTCAAGGACAGAAGGACTCCAATATTCACTTTGTGTTGAAAAATCTATATAATGTAAATATTTGATATAATCTGAACACAACGCCGAAATGACAGAAATATTGTCCTATAAAGTATCTGTAATTGTTCAGTGCCTCCAAGGGACAAGCTTTGGATTTCAGTTTTGCAGCCGGCAACGATTCCACACTCAATGGATCGGCTCTTTCCAGCCCCCAGCTCTCATCCATTTTCTCCTTGAGATGATCTATTTTATGGATGTTCCTCCATGATGGCCGCATGTTGGCATCGATGGCTTCCTTTCTTTATTTCTCCGAGGACTGAGAACACCTGTCTGCTTTAATCACTGAGTCCTTCCCAGCAGGAATGCCATCGCTGAGCGGACACCGAGCGTCTATCTGACATTGATAGAAACAACTTCGTATAGATCCTCGTTTGGCAACAGCAAAGAAGCAGCAAAGAGATCAGCAGGAGAATCGGTCCGTTCTCATGAAAGTTGTCTTCTTCGCAGTCTGGCTGCTGCATGGACATCATGGGGGGGAGAGAAACCTGAGTCTCAGCAGTGAGTCACTCTGTAAACATGAAACATGGATGGATGAAATCATATTTTCACGAGTCACTTCAATTATGTGGATGGACATTAAAGAGATGACACATCAGCAGGGTTTTCCCAGAACATGAGCCAGTCATCCGCAGCATACTGGACATATTGTGGCCAGTCAGTCAGACCTGGAACTCAGACAAGACGCGATACATGAAAGGTTTCTGCCTCTCACTGGAAACCATGAAAGTCCAAAGGTGGAAACAAATGTCCAACTCATTCCTGAGTGCCAATCTTGTTGTTTTCTTTCCTCATTGTGCTCCACACACTGAGCACCGACTCTCTTCTGTCAAATTACAGATTTCATGATAATCCAGAGTGACATCATTTCGGGAAGCGGACACAAACATTCTGGGAATTTTTTCTCCCAGCAGACTTCAATGTCCCTGTTTGCTCCTGTGGGCCTTGACAGCTATGAAATAATCTACCCGTGAGGTTAACAAACGACACTGCTGTCACTGGTGAAAAACGGCGCGGCGAGCCAGCGGGCTGCCGTGGCCGGTCGGCCTGCTGGCTGCTCCATGGAATTTTTCTCTGAATGCAAATAATGACTAAAGTTTGCTCAGTGATGAACGGATGAGTTTATCAGTTTTTCATGGAAAACAATTTGTCCTTGAATGCGTTTGTACCCATGGACTTTTATGAAAGGTCCCATTGACGAATTCACATGAACACCCCCCCCCCCCCCACACCCCCCTCCAGGGAGAGATAAGGATGGGAGATTAATCAATATCTGACCCGACATAAATACAGGCGCACACATACAAAGCCAGATAATATCGCAGGGGATTGTGGTTATTGTACCATCTTAAACGCACCTTGAAAACATTACATCTCTTTATCTTTGCTCCATGAACTAACTTTGTTTCCCCATATTCTTCAGTCAGAAAACAATACAAATACTAATTGTGTCGAAGCTCATGTTTTTGTGTGAGTAATGTCAGCCAGACAAAATCTGGACCGCGAGATGAGGTTGATGCCAGAAAGCGAAGCAATATTAAATAACACACAGTCATTCCTCTTTCGTCTCATAAACTCAGTAATGTCATATTATGTAATATTTAACATTATTATATGGTCAGGCTGATATTAATGCTAAGGTATGACATCAAGAAGAGGGCCGTATCGGTTACATGTGGACCATAGTCTGAAGCTCTGGCGTGGGTGTTTATTCCTACAAAAGCCAGTGGCGGTAACCTTCTTAGCGACAATAAAAGGTAGGATTATCGCCCTGCTTGTAAAGACTGCCAACCTATTTAGGTAAAGTGTAAAAAGCGACAGGAACCACAGCTGATAGTTAAGTCAAGGCAGGTGTTTGGGAAAATTACAGCTGCTGCACAATGAATGGGTGATCTGTCGGGATTGTCTGCTTTGTTGGGTGCACCGTGCATCCAGTGGCCCACTGTATACAGCTCGGTGAGTGGCTGTAATCTTTGTATTACACAAGGTGTTTTAAAACACGTTGTGCTTGAACAATTACTGCTTATTTCAATATGAAATGGATACGGTGATATAAATCTACAGGATTAATGATTGTTATTGGTTCATTTTGTAGAATTAATGTCATTTACAGATTAAATAAAAAAAAAAAAAGAATTGAGTGGAATGCCTTAAGAATCCCAATGAATCAACTTAAAAAGGTGTACAGGTGTTCACATTGCGGGGCGCCTCCACTGATCCACTTTGACAGATATACTTAGTGTGAACCAAGTTTCCTCAAGCTTACAAACCGTCTATTTCAATGAGGTCGCCTGGTCCACACACAGCACTTACAATGGATGGCAGGAGCAGGCCAGGCATTGAGGCTGGTGTCAAATTACAGGCAATCAGTCCTGCATGTGGGCAGGTTCAGTGCCGCTGAAAGAGGGGCTTCCTGGAAGAAGGCCAATTACAAGCCCGGTCTATAGGAGCGGGGGGGCTTAAAAAACCTTACGCTGCAACAGCTTGTTTCAGACAAAGAATTAACAGCCTGGGCTGCATAAAAGGCCTGCGTAGAACAATTAAGAATTTTCTTTAGTGGGACGTCACAAGGAGTGTAAAAGTTCTTGAATGTTAATAATATAATATGCATAAGCACACCTGAAAGCATTACATCTTAGCTGAGATCCATCTTTAACCTGCTCGGTATATTAATCTAAAATTTGGAGGAGACAATCATCCCTGAATGGTTAGCGAGTACGAAGATATTTCTTCCAGAAATAATTTGTTGGTTATTTAATATCATACAGTTCAGCACTGGTAATGAAGAATAATGTATCCCATTGGTCTTATCTGCACCGCGGGCTGTCATGTTACTACTGATGAACCTGTTTTTATTATTATTACTATTATTATTATGAACATGATAACACATTATCAAGTTTACTTTTTGATCATTACTTAACACTTTGTGTAAACTTGCAGTTGTTCTTTGGCCTAATGCGCCGTTCAAAATACAATAACCAATATCAGAATATCTTGAAAAGGTTTTGGTATATATTTAATTCAGACACTATTAAAAACCAAAACTCAAAATCTGTCAAAAGTGAATTTTGATATGTGGGAAAATAATTGCCGATATTATGTAAAAATGTGATCTCTTTAACAACAAATTCTAAAATGTAACTTTGTTGAGCATTCAGTGATCAAGGGTGGGATTCTCATTAGTGTGACAAATTGAATATTTTTTTTATTTTTTATTTTAATTATAATAAAAATTAAAATAACTAATTTCATAAAAAGCTGATTGAGAGTTGAGAGGAAACGCCTGCCTCTGCAGCACTTTACACCAAATAATTCTACTCGACAACTGTTGATGCTACGTGAGAATATAATGTTACACAACAGATGACATTTTAAATTCTGTGTTTGTACTTTCAGATTTGTTAAACCTTTAATTTTTAAATTGCTTTTTTCTTTATTTTTCTAAGCTTTCATTGAGGTAAAATAATATAATTGGTGTATTATTAATTTAAATGCACTTTAAGAAGATAAGGGCAACTATATTTTTTTCAATTTCAAACTTCATTCTCTTTTCATTTAACAACTTTGTTTTCTGTATGGTGGAAATAAATCATAGAACCAAATCGGATGATAACTTTAGGGACACTGACTTTTTTTACTGTAAAGATATCTGTGTGCAAATAGAAACAGCACAATCTAACAGATGGGATTTATGCTGTAGCTTGAAAGTAAAGGCAAATCTATGCGTTCCGATGACACCGACAATCGACATTATGCAAACTGGATGGTGTACAGTAGTGGCTGAGTGAATAGGATTGCAGCTATTTGAAAGGATGAAACCTCAGAGGAAACCGGGCGGTTTCACAGTGACAGTGGTTGCTGAGGTGCAGCGATGGAACCCCTCAGAGTTCAAAGATGACAAGTTTCCCACAGAGAGACACAGAGGCACTCAATTCAACTTGTCTTTTTCCGTCCCTTTGGAACAAAATTCAGCTTGTTGTGGAATAAGATTGTGCTTCATTAGCTTTTAAAAAGATTTGCATATCTTATAGCTCCTCTATTTTACATGGCCCGGATATTTAAGAGGCCTCCAATGGGATTAATTCTCCAGCTGTGGGATTGTGCCTGCCCGGGTGTGTTTGTCCAGCAAACAGGCTCCTATACACTCGCTGGCCAGTCGCTCCGGCCACTGGTCACTTCTGCTTATAGATTTCCTTTTGCTGTGTGGCCTGACACGGGTCAGGAGGTCACCCTCTTGCATGGCATTCTGGGAGTGATTGTTCTCCAAAGGCCTTGGGTGTGGTATCTATCATCATTAAAGCACCAGTCGTCTCTTGTTAACCGGCTGCCCAAACATGATGGAGAGAAAAAAATGGAGGCCTTTTGAATCCAGATCAAATTTGCCATTTCATCTAATAGTTGGGCCGGATAGGAAAATATCACCAAAAGGTTGAAAGGTCACAACAATATGGTAATGTAATTTTAATTTGTATTTGACAGATTTTCAAAATGGAAAAATTTGCATTATTTTAGCACAGCGTCGGTAAATATAAGGTATGCTATCCCTCTGTGTGAGAAAATCAAAGTGTAATTTATAATCAAAATACAAGGACAATCTGCTATGCTGAACCTTTAAAAAGACCACCATACGTGTCCGGGTTTCAACAGCTGTGAGTTCTCACGTTGATGAATCCCTTCAAACATATGCATCCACAGAAATGTTTACTTAAAGATTGTGAACCCGGGTTAGATATTGCGACCGAGGACTAACATTAGTGTCCTCCATCACCCGGTCATGCACTCCTTTCAGCTTACTGCTATTAAAACTGTCTACATGATATAGGTGAGAGAAGCCAGCTGCTAATAATGTGACCGTGAGGTTTTTCTTCTCCCTCCCTCCCCTGCCCGATCCGGGCTCCAAGGCAAGCGATTCCCCCAAATTTTATCATTGTTCCAGTTTAACCTCTGACCCCGCATGGCAAACTAAATAATGAATTCCATATTTTCCAGAGGTGGAAGGCGGGATTGGCTGTCAGTGGCCATCAATCAAAGCTGGCAGGGCGGGCTGATAATGGGACCGACTGCTGACTCACACTTAGTGTCGGCCGTGCTGGTGATGATGAGGATCTATGTATCCGAACACGTCATGATCCTCTAAAAATATCTTCAAGGGGTTCACCAAAAAAACAACAACTTGTGGGTGTATTTCATATTGGAAAAACATCTCCATAGGGGTATGCAGAAACAGAAAACTTGTGGAACTGATTCCCTCTGTCTGAGTGTGTGATGCTAAAACACTTAACTAAAAGCCCCAAAGGTCATCCCAGATCAGCCGCAGGTAGCTCTTATTGGGACTGGTGTCAAAGTGCAAAGGTCCACAATCAGACAGCGACCGGACAAAATTGACCTGCATGAAATCTCTGCCTCAAGCAGCATAAAAATACATGTCAAATAAAAATCAACCAATCTATAAGAATGTATGGGTTAGTTTTACATACTCTCAACACAATAACAACTACATGAATGACCAAATAACAAGAGATACACAGCATCATATCTTCAACTCAGCCCAGGTATGATGCTCATGTTTAAACACTGTTTTCACAAGCAAACTGGTGGTGAATGCTTTGTACTGGCTCGCCTCGTATACAGTCGAATATCTGCAATTGCTCTCGAATTGTGCAAATGTGCACCAACAGTATCAGCGCACATATCTTCACTGTGGATATGATTGATCTTTCTTCATTATATGCAAAGTCGACATGGCTGTGACACCACTATAATTTACACATAAAGTTTTCTTACACAGCGGCCGTTTGAAACGGAATCTGACTCAAGAGCCGAGTTGAATATGCAAATTAGCAAGCAAGGATGTGTTATCAGTAAATCTCAAAAAGCATAATGTCAACTGCAGAAAATGCATGGGCATTTAGTGGAAGAAGGTACCAAAGTGGTGAGCAAACGTCACCTATGTAAGTCTGAGCTGGGAGTGGCTGCTCTATGATGTTTGATTTATTTCTTGTGGGTAGAGGGGAAATTTCCCACAAGGGCCAATACTTGACACCAGTATTTAATTAGGGGCAAAAAAAGTGTAAAACAACATCTTAATTAGATGTTGTGGGACGCAGGTTTGCTGCAGTTGAGATATGTGATGGAAGCTGAAAAAGAACACTGTATTAAAATAGGAAGAAAGCAACCGGGAAAAAAACCTCCCAGAAATGGAAGCACATTCATGGCTGAGGAGACCGTAGACCTGTTATCCTGTACTGACGGTGGGAATGCGCAGGTGAAAGCATTACATCTGAAATGACACTACTTTCATTAGCAAAAAAAAAAAAGGAAAAAAAAAAAAAAGAAAAAGAACTTTCTGAAACTATTGCCCCAGATAAGAACCGTGTGAAAAATCGATGTGAGAGCTCAGTTGTCAGTATGACGATGTGCTGACTAACTCTCGGAGGAGCGCGGTAGAGTGGGAAGAGGGTTTTAAGGACGCCCACTGGAGATAAGAGACCATTCACATGGGAACAGCGGTAGCCCCCGTCTTTTTTTCTCTCCTAAAGTCGCCAAATCTTTAGAGGAACAGAGTTGAGTATTTGCCTTCCTCCTGATTGAGACCGGGATGACAGCTCAGGGCCCGACGGAGAACGCTGTTGACAGTGGGAAAAGGGGAACGGGACGAGCCCGGTAATCTCCTCCTAAGCCCTGCCTATTTATCACGGAGGTAATGATAAGAATCAGATTTAAAGGTGAACCCTGAGATGGGTCAGAGCCTCACACAGGCAGTAATGCAATCTGCAGGAGAGCGCTGATAACCCAGGACAATACGGGGGGACGCCTGTCAGATAAATAAAACAAACGGTGCAGTGCTATAAAAGAGGAGTTGGGGGGCGGGTGGGGGGGCACGTGGCATCTGCTTCACAGAACAAATTCAGCTGCACTAAGAATAGGAAGAGAGTGATGGCCTGAGAGGGGAAAAGAGGGATGCTAAGGAAGAGATAAAGGAAGCAAAAGAGATGACTTATTTCAACGGACCAGAGAGATGCTAAGGTGTGTGTGTGTGTGTGGGGGGGGGGGGGGGGTCACAGACAGTCCTGATGTACAGCAGTTTGTACTCCAGTGTGTTGCTCTACGACGATTACACAGTAAATTAGTTGGACTTTTACTTACCAAGTGCAATGCCTTGATGAATCGAGCATTTTAAACCAAATTACTAGTGAATAAAACGGATCCGTTCCATCCAGCGGACGGACTAGTTGGTTATGAAGCATTACAACAGCACTTAGCACAGCAATTATGAGAGCACTTGCATAATTCACAGCCTCAATTCAACCCTAATGAGCGGCAATTTCAACACTAGTTATGATCGGAAGGAAAAGAACTTTATGAGCTAAGTGCAAGAAACCTCCATAAAAATATGTTTTAAATTGTTATAAATACATTTTCTAAGGCCCGGAAGGAACCAGTGCAGTGAACTGGAGTAAGAGAAGCTTACGGTCTAACTCAGGGTGAATTAAATCTCCCCGCTCCAAATGGAAGATGTTATTGTTAGGAAAACACTTCATGAGAATAAATTTTAAGAAATGAAGTGTAACTATTAGATGACTGATCCGTAATCAAACTACAATTAAAAAAGATCTTTAAAATGGAATATCAAACTAAATATGAGTAGACCTCGAGAACTACTATTTACCCACTGAAATAAGGTAATATAATATCACTTAGAATGCAAAGTAATGCTTAACTGTATTTAATACTTGGTAAACAGACGTTACATCCAAAGTGGCATACGTCACAAACAAACATGATTTAAACCTGAGCTTTAGTTTGCTAATGTCAAAACTAGTGAGCTAAACTACGAGCTGACCTCAGCTGTATAGAAAGCGGTTTGTGTTTCTTTAATCTCAAGGACAGAGGGTAGGATGGAATAAACATATAATGTCTAGGTCATCATCAACTTTCATGGATCTTGTAGTTTAAGGCGTCTGTGGCGCTTTTACTGTTTGTTCGAATAATTCCGTTGTCCCCGGAACATCCCTCCACACACACTGCACCCTGGGAATGAATTCACAAAATCTTTCTTTAGTGTTTGGTAGTTGTGTACTTACTGTAATCCTCTGCAGCATAATGTGAACTAAAAACAATTTCACCTTGCACCCACAACCAAACACAATCAGTGCAAAACAACAACCTGCAGACATGCCCCTTGTGCTCTATTGAATATTTCCGTGCCTTGCTTCCAGCTGCTGTGCTGCTGGTGGGCGCCTTGAGCCGATTGCCCTCTGCTCGATATGTCGCCCGGTGAGGTCACTCAGTGGCCTCGGGGACCCTCGGGCATTTCCCCTCTGATGGACAAACAACGCTTTGACCTCTGGGAATCTTCCCGCTCTAACAAACGCGTGTGAGGTCATGTTTTCCGGACCCCCACGCACAGGCTCATGTTTTTTTTTCTTCTCCTTTTTTCTTTTTTTTTTTTGCTCTCCATGTGCATGCGCTGTATCAACACGGCTCTGCAGTTATGAAAATATCGTCAGGCAAGCAGAGACATATCCTGTGCCATCTAGCGAACAATGGTGGAAAACATGTCACTGATACAGTACAGGTCGCTCACCCGTGAGATAAAATGCCTGCGACATGTCGGCTGTGTTTGTCCCTCATAAAAAAGTCAATAGGATGTGGAAGGTGGACGGCCCACCTCCCACGCAGTAAATTAATGACCAGAGCTGCTGAGCACACATGACTGATGACTTGAGCCGAGAGCTCTGGAGCCCTATTGCCACCGTCACCTCGGTGTCTCCCGTGGCTCCGAGTCGCTGGATGGTGTCACCCAGCACCGAGAAATCACCTCCGCGTCGCAAGAGATAAAGTTGATGCTGCGACACTTCACAGACTTCAGTACGCCGCTTCAAACAAACCTGAGGAGCCTGACTAATTACCCACTGTGCTCCACTCTGCTCTCTCAGTAGTACACAGCAAATAATATCTAAGGATGAACGGAGAAAACATGCAGCACGTGCTGTTTTATTATTTTTTTCCTCCTTCTCTTTTATGTACTGGGATTGAATGCTGTTGTGGAAACTTCTTTTTTTAAATTTTTTGTACAGGAAACGCATGGCAAAATGACTATTTCCTGCTTTTAACAATGCCCCAAATTACATCAGCGGAGAGGGCAAAAAAAGCCTCATCCTCGTTCTTCGGGGAGCCTAAATAAGACGGCATTAAGTGCACTTTACAGTACGTGCAAAAGTCAAGGAAGGCCAATCTAAACACCAGTGTGTGAACGCGATGACTCACTTCATCACACAACTATGAGCCTATGCTGTTTATAGCTCCCATGAGGTAATGTCTTACTCATATCATCCAAACACACAATTATGATGCCAGCCGTGTTCAATCAGGACGTCTGAAATCCTGAAATCATGTGATTTGGAAATGAATCACACCCCAATAAACAATGGGCGGATTCTGTGATAAATCTGTCAAAACTTATTGTTTGTGCATTTACTTATTTTCTAATATAAATTGAGTATTTCACAGGAATATGCTCTTGTTATCACTCCTGTGAGGACGATATTTCTGACCCTGTCACAGGTTCTTCAGGAAGTCCCCATATTGTCTCCATTTATAATCAATTGTAGTGAAGTTTCATATTATGATTTATTTATATTCTTGTTCTTTTTAACTTAAAATTGTTTGGGACTAAATGTGATCTTTTATGATGTTGTACCAAAGATAAAGACATGTATTCAAATTATTTTACCATAGCTGTTTCTCAAATGAAAAGAAATCGAATCTGTTTTTGACAAATGTTTATCTGTTCACGTATTTTAAGCTTGCAATAATGCCTTTACCATTAGTCTTTTTAGATTTTATGATAATTTTCCTTAACTTTACATGACCTCTGCTCCTATATTTGTTTCAGTTCACACCATACTCAAGTCCTGAAGTGAAAATTATATTCATTCAAATTTCACCTTTTCTTTATATTGCAACCTTTGATGCTCCTGTAAGATCGACTCGATGTCAAGAATAAAAACACCAACAACGTATGGAGTATGCAAAGAGGGCTTTATGTGTGAAATACACCTTCAACGTCGCTACAATGGCTGCTTTCTCACGTTTTTTCATTCACGGTGAGCAGTAAGTAACTGCATGCAGTCGGCAACTTGCTGTTTAGTCACAACAACAGTAAACAGATTCACATTGAGTGACTCCCCCCTCCACCTCCACTACCCCCCCCCCCCCCCCCCCCCCCCACACACACACACACACACACATTCCACAACTTTTGATTCCCATGTGTGCTCGAAACTCAGTTCGCCACACGTGCATGCTCTCCAAACATGTACACATATGCCCCCGGTATGTCATTGTTCTTCTTATTCTGTTGGTTGAAAGAAGTTATTTCACCAATTCAGTGAGAGTTCCCTTTCTTGAAACATCAGGGTTCTTTTTCCCCTTTTTTGCTCTGCGTCTCACTTTCTCCTTTCTTCTCGCCCCTCTTTCTTTGACTCCCTCGGCCTCCTCTATGCCAGTGTCTGCAGCTGTATTTTTAATCAAGTGAAGGATCCATAGAGAAATGGGCATTTTCTTTCAGAGCATTACATTCTTCCCCCTCCTGTCTGCACTCATGGATCACTGGTTAGCTTAGAAATACAGCCTGCACAAAAGCAGCAGCTGACGTGTGGAGCTTAATGGTAATAATGGCCATTTTTAAGCCCAATCAATCACATTTAGTGGACATCTCCATTTTTGGCCTGTGAAAAGATATAAATAATAATAATAATAAAAAAAAAAAAAAAAGAGGAAGAAACAGCAGAGGAAAATGTGCTTGTTGGTGGAGGGGGAAGCCGCCACGGTAAATATTTTAACTGCTTATTAAGATTTGGAGCACTCCACAAAAGGAGCATCTGTGCTCCACAGAGCAGACTGAAAGGAGAGACCCAGATGGTTCTTAGAACTAAACGGTGAAAACCGATCCATGAACTGTGCGAACCAAATCCCGTTTATTTAACAATTTATTTATTACGTGCGTGTCAGGGGCTGCATGAGGGTATTTGACCAGGTTGCGGATGCATTTGCCATTATGCTTGGTGTTTTTTTTTTTTGTTTTGTTTTGTTTTGTTTGCGCTAATGGATCTACAGCGCCGAGGTCTCAACGTTGCACCGAAAAAACTCCTGAGAGGACAGAATACTTTGGACAGCCTATAAAATGTGCAATGAATACCTCAGTTTGTTTATCTTTGCAAGGTTCAGATATTTCAATGTCTCTTCGCCTCTCCTTTTATGAGTCTCTGTGACTTGTGGTGCGATTCTCAGACACGCAACACAGAGGGCAGAGGAGGAGGAGGAGGAGGGGCAAAGTCAGGTTGTCTTTGCACAACAATGTACTTTTATTTATGGCCGTGGCTGTATTCTTGCGGCAGGAGGGGGGAAAAGAAAATGTATGTCAAAAACAGTACAACAAAAGAAGTATTTGAACGTGTAAATGTGCTGGCAATGACTCGCTGAAAGTTCAAATTACTCCCACTCTGGCTCTGTCCTTCAGAATAATTAAGGTAAATGTAATAAGAGAGAGCAGAGAACATAGCTTTTCACAAGATAATATGGAAAATTTTACAGCTTTCATCCCTTCGTAATCCTCCCTGCTCTTTTATCTTGTTGGCTTTTTATTGGCTGTGCAGCTCCTGGGAACTTTACCCTAATAAAAAACAATCCTGTGGAATTTTCCACAGTATTTATGCAGTATGCAAAAAGATGGGTATGTACTTTCTGTGCTGGACAGCACACATTTCTGTTTTGGTTTTTAATCAGAGTAAATAAGTGCGTGGGAGGCCTGTAGCCTGCACAGTGTTAGAGATAATCACAGAGATTCCACTTTGTAGACAGCTGCATGGAAGAGAACCAAGTCTTACTGCAGTTTGGAGACTTATTGTGGTGAGAATAACAAAGAAAAATCGCTAGTTTATTAGAAAAATCTAAATGTGTACCGCAATCTGCTCTCAAATAAAAACAGAAAACAATTATATAGGATAAACAAAATGCTTCCTGAGGTAAAATATTCATGAAATTTGTACTTTGTTTCAGTCTCCAGAGGTCACGCTGAAATCTTTGTCCAGGTAACACAATACATTTCATCTGCAACTGCTTGGTTCATTTTCAAAATCAAACTCATAAAAGCATCATATAAGCAATAACTGAAGAGCGCTCTCGTAGAAATTTACATATTAATCCAATGTTAAAAATGCTCCTCTATTAAAACTTTTACTGGCTAAAATAAAACTGAAAATGCTTCATGACAGAATGAATCTGTCCTCTGCCAAGACTTTGTTCTGCTGCGTTTCTGCGCGCATAAATCCACGGTGTCCCCCTCGACGCGGTGAGGCTGCGCGAGGAAACGTCTCCCAGACCACATTACCCACGAGCCACGCTTTGCCCCCGCGCTCACTGTTGTCAGGGGGCAAGAAAACCACCTCCCCCTGCAGACAGAGTCACTTCAACTTCCTGTTAGCTCCACATCAGCAGCAGGGCGACACTCCACTCAGCCTGGAAGATAAAGAAATGACACTCTGCAGCTCTCGGCGAGGATTTAGAGGAGATTTGCAGGCTTTCTGGGGTTTCTTTCTTGTAGAACGTGACGCCTTTTATGGTTAAAGTTTGAGTGAACCAACACCAAAGAGAGAGAAAAAAAAAATCGAGTTAGTGTGAAAGTGGCACAAACAATCAGGCAACAGAGATGAACAAAGAAAAGGACAGCAAGTTTAAAACAACGTCTTATGGTTAGACATGCATATATACGTATGCAGATAATTATTTATTTTATAGTCATTCATTTAGACTTATGTGAAAATAGCTGTTTCTTTCTACTACTAACTGGGCTAGTTTCACAAATATTCTCATGATGTGTTTTCTCATGCAGGCAGTTGTGAGTTGAACTAGTGCTTCTCAATACCACAAGTTAAAAACATATACTGTAGTATCAAAAAATTGGATTCCAAAAATTTGACCTTGAATTCAAAGCGACAGGAATTAAACAGCAAAGAGCAAGAGAGACCAACTTATCGAGTTCAGAAATCTATTTTTGAGTTTGTTTCGAATGATTGGGGTTATGCTTGTGTTCCATATTGTGCTAAACTATGTGCACTTAAAAAAATTATAAAGTCAAACTACAAACCTATGCTTTATAGATACGAGATTATGAGAAAGGCCAAAACATTACAGTGAAGCCAATCGCTGGCTCGGAAGTGTCTTATTCATTTATTTATTTATTTATTTTTTGACATGTGTAAATCTATTTTTGACAACATCCGAGTGGGTGAAATATAACTAAATGCTATAGTTTCAGTACCTCTGGGTAATGTTTCCGATATTACTACTTTCCAAACAGGCATGGATATCTCTGATTTGAAGTGAGTTAAAAAAATAAACAAAACAAACAAAAAAAATTACAATTTTAAGAACAAACTGGTTTGAGTGAGTTGCAAACATGCTGCCAATGCTCTCACATTAACTGGAAATGTTCATGATTCTTTTTTTCTCATATATCAACTATTGCACTTGACAAGTTCTTGGCTGATGACAAACAATAGCCAGAGTTTGACGATGTTAACTGGGGATAACCAGCGGAGCGGCACAATATTGACTGTGGGTCAGAGTCCGCGGCCTGAGAGCAGAAGTCCAGCGCCCACCTGGTGCTGTGATGGTCAGACCCCATGTGTGTCTGTGCTGTGTAAATAATCCAATTATCGCTGCTCAGCATCCGATTGATGTGAAACTGATCCATTCATCATTTGAGCTGACAGCCGCAGCTCGGCAGCTCCAGCTACTTTGTCCTTTTTTTTTTATGTTTCTCCCCCCTTTTAAATGCAACCACAATGTTTCTGTCAAGTCATGAGGAAAGTCTTGAACGGCCAGCTGCAGCTCCGGCTGCGTACACGACTTACTGACCGGATCAAACTTTGCAGAGCACTATTGTTATTGGCCACTTCCCCTGACATATGAAGTCAGATAGGTCTTTGTTGGACTGTGGGTCGATTACCCACAAGATTCAGAATTTCAGATCAAATCACAAAGTTTATGACCAATCAGAATCTGTTGAGTAAATGAACTTCGTACTCATCAGATCAACTTTACTCCAAATTCAGACAGTACGTGTGTATAGTTCTGGACGGCGGGCTCAGAGTCAAACTAATCTAACAATCCAGTGTTTATGCACTGAATGCCGCTCACGACTAAAAATAATTTACCACACACTTCTGGCACATTTACACATTTGCCTCGAGGTTCTGTGAGCACGAGCGTGTGACTGACAGCAGCTTGACACCGATACTACGGCACGCTGCCGGGGCCTTGAGACAGACGACTATATTTACTACAGCTGTTTTGTTGTGCCCACTGTAGAACAATGGTGTGAAGAAAAGCACTGCATATCTGTATACATTTACAGACCAAAACTGTGGAAACAAGAATAGCAAAAGCTTCTTCATACTTGATTCCAGAGCTGTGATTTATTTGACTGTAGTTCCTGCTGTGACCTCAGGAGGTATTAACCCCTTCATGAGACAACTTTGAGTTTTTCAGGCTTGTTTAATTGTGACTTTAAAAAGAGAAACTCTTTGAGGAAGTCACGTGGTTTCTGTATCTGACTGTATTGGCGAAAAGGTAACAGGGTCAAAAGGGGAATCATTCAATTTATCAGTTTATTTACGGTCCAGCCCTCTCTGATGGTCATGACCTTTTGGGTAGTGACCGAGAACATCTTCCTTAGCAGGGTGACTGGACTCGGGTCTCAGGATAAGCTTCGGACAATAAATATCAGGCCTGCATGTTAATAGAATAAATGAGAGTGACCAGTCCAGATGATACTTTCTTGCTTTGCCCTCGGACGCCGGGTAGGGTAACGCAGTAAAGAAGTTGGATGGATGGAAGCGTCAATTGTTGTGAACCCACATGTGCAAAGTCTTTTTTTAACATCTGCAATGACATTTGAAAAACTGGTTGTTATTGTATTACAAGGGGTGTTAGTCAGGGGAAAAAAAGCCAAACAATGCTGATATTTATCAAACTAATGGGTAACTAGCAAGCAAGATGGTGGAACTGGTTGGTGACTCAAGCATTTATACCATAATCTACTTTTTTATTGTTTCATTGTACTAGCTAAACTTTTTTCCATGACCTTATGCTTGAATGTGGCATAACTGAACACCACAAACAGGTTGGTTGTTTTGTTTTTGCCTACTTCGTAAGCTGACACATTAGTAGAGCCTGCATTTATAGATACTATTAAAATTTAAAAAATTATAATATATGGATCTATAATGATTTAATGAGAGATGGTGTAATAGTCTGAAAACCACAGAATCCTCAAATCTGTGTCCAACACCTATTTTGTACCAACATACGATTAGAAGGAACCAAAATCAAAGGACCAGCCTGTAAAAGCTGATTTAGCATATTTTATGAAATTGACAAACATCAATCCAGACGATGAAGGACTGGGTATGGCCTGGCTTCAGCCCAGCACAAAAAGAAGTCGGCCTGTCAGTCCACCTCAGTGGTTTGTTTTGGGTTTTTTCTCTCCTCCTGAGCAGACGCCTGTAGCCTCTCCAACAGCTGGCTCTGCCATTGTGGCGCATCACACTAATCTGATTATAACACCCTGCAACAATCAACAACACCAAAGAGGGTCTCTGATATACATAATTGTAATCAAATTTGACAACAATATCAAATAAAGGGGCCTGCATGAATCAGGACGCTGCAGCGGTCCAGCCAGACGAGCGGCGAGGCTGCGGCGGGGCTTCGCTGGGCCCGACTGAGGGAAGAGGCGAGAAAGTAATGTTTGGTTTGCGATGCTGGCTCGCTCAAAGGGCCGTCTGAGCCACATTCAAGCCTGTTGCGCGCGCACACACACACACACACACACACACACACACACACACACACACACACACACACACACACACACACACACACACACACACACACACACACACACACACACACACACACACACACACACACACACACACACACACACACACACACAAACAGTATCTGCTGTGGGACTGGAGCGTGTAATGAGAGCCAAAATAAAGAGGCGCTTAAAGTGTGGCCCCAGCACCCACAAAGACTTCCTTAGTGCGGCGTATAATAGGGCCTGACCGTGTAACCCCCTCCACCCCATCCCACCCCCACATCTGTGTTATTAATGTAACAGGCGCTTCTGACTGGATGCACAATTATCCAGTGTTTTTCAATAAGTGTTTTCTCAAAAACATATCCTGCCTATTGGAAGAGAAACGGAGGACTTTACGCTCTACGTCAGTGGTCTCCTACCTTTTTCACCTGAACTCTAACAAAGCTTTACACAAAGGCTGCAGAGACCATTTGTCTCTAATTTGCCCTGTGATTTCTTGTGACCTGTCACTCACATATTAAACCTCACCCCCTGTTTCTTTAAAGATAAAACTTGTCGGAACCCCCCCCACCATTCATCTCAACGTTGCTGTTGACGAACATGTGTATTTGTGTTCAAACCTTTCAACCAAGGTTTTTATTTTTGCACAAAAGAGACACTCGGGACATTAAAATGTATCTTTGCCACGCCATAAGTGACAAGCCATTGTCCTGCGGCTGTTAGCACGGTGCTCCGCCTGTTTTTATTGTTTGTCATTTTTCCGGGGCTGACATCAACCTCACTGTCCAGTAAATCACATCTCTTAAAGTGCCGATGGAAACACAGGCCGGTGTCACGGCTTGATTGGTGCAGCGGGGGGAGGAGGAGGGCGAGAGAAAGGAATATGGGCAATGAGACCTGTGGATTCTCAGAGATATCCCTTCCTAAAGCCTCATGGACCATTAACTGCCTATCAAAGACCCAACAGGCTCTCCTCTCTGATCTGCTATCAGTGTAATGGAGACACATTCAGCCACATGCGATTCTCCCATCAAAGACGCTCCACATTACTACAGGCCTCAATGTGAAATGTAGCTGTGGTTATAAATGGTTACCTTCTGGTTGTATGTAATCAGATTAATCTCCTCAACACACATGGTTGGTTATGTTTTTTTTTTACAGATTCCTCCCACAACAGCATTTTGGTTTGACCTGGTGTTTTAATCACACAGAACAGAATCAATGGAATTAAAGCTAGTTTATTCTTCGAGGACCTTTGGTCAGTGTCCTGACGCCTTCGTGATGGATTTAAACAGGTTTACTTTATTGGGGTGTGTGTGGATCAAACCTGCTGATTGTTAGTGTTTCTGTTCTACATTCAGCAACAACCACCACATGATTCTCACCAATAAGATGAACTGCACTCAAAACCTCACATTCAAGTATCTCTGATGGTAAAAGCACACTAATGTACAATGAAGAGTTTTACAGGCCCTTCCAGAAAGTTGAAAAATCTTATATATTGCCAACTATTAAAATTTCCTGCAAAACATTCTTTTAAATATTGCTCAGAACTGAGCTTCTTTGGTTTAGTGATCATATCTCAGGTTTGTGTGAAAAACCTGAAAAAGTGGGATTTCATACAAGAAATGATGTATTCAAAACTATTTATTTACATTTTAAATATAAAGTAAATGTATTTAAGACATATTACAGACAAATTAGAGTGTAATGCGTGATAGCGACATATTTTAGGATTTACCTGATTTATACTTACAAAGAATCTAATAGAGCTATATGTTTACGTCATCGCAGATAAGAAGAAGGAAAGAAATTTATTTCCTAGAATTTTTACATGCATTATAAAAGGGAGTATATGATATATACATGTCGTGTAAATCTGATCAAAATGAGATGATCAAAGAAGCTGCGATAGACAACCATAAGTAACAGGTATGGCAGATGATGGCCTATACATAAAGACTTACCTGATTAACTTTCAAAGTGAAAGCCCTCAAGTAGAACACCTCAAATAATGTGTTTTATTGCCTATGGATCATAACAGCTGTTAATAAAATCTAAATGTGGAATTACAATCTGAATTTTGGCAGAAAATGGGACACAGAGGGAGATATAAATATATATCAACCTCTTTACACCTGGCAAATCACGCCTCGTTCCGGTGTGAGAAGCTTTTAGACTTTTAATTGATATTATCTCAACATGTAATAAAGATAATATATTCAATGTTTATAGTTTTGTTATGACTTCAAAACGCAAAAAAAAAAAAAAAAAACGTGCTTTACCAAAAAGTGACAGCATGCATCTAAACCCAGGTTGTGTTTGCTGGACAAGGTATGGTGTGGCTATCAGCTGGTGGAGACGACACAAAAAACCCCTCTCAAGTCGTATTTGCCATTCTCCGAAACATAACAAGCCCCCATTGGTAGATCCCACTGCAGTCTCCTGCATTTTATATAATTACCATGTTTATTGGATTTTTATTTTCACAGTGACAAAGGAGCCATCTGCTTCTAGAAGCTCCGTCGTCAAGCTGCAGGATCAGCTGGGAAACATACAGACGGGTGGATCAAAACTCTGCAGCTCCAGACCATCGAGAAAGAAGGGAAAAAAAACAACAAAGATAACAATACAAGTGACGGGCTGCATTGATATTCATGTGTCCACTGTAGTTTGTGACCTCAAAACATAGAAAGCAAGATTGAATTCTATCTTTAAAAAAACAATTCCCCCCCAAACAATAACATACAGGTTGTTGTTGAAGATACCTGGTTTCCCTCCTGGCTGCTATTGCGTAATAGACCACCTAAGCCTCAAAAAGCAAATCACCCATTTAGCTCAAATATAGCTTTGGAGGTGAGAAAGGAATGATGACAGATTTTTTTTTTCTTTTTTCTTCTGATGCATTGTTTACCCGCCAGATCGTCGGACACCTTATCAACTGTTCCATTACCTCACATGCAATGATGTGGATAACAGTATTTTAACACTCATCTCAGCTGGTGTCTGTCTGGGAGACACGTTAAGACAAGAAACACAAAATCAATGATAAGAACACTTCAAAGTTTTGCTCGGGAGCTGTCAGGAAACCTGGGTCAAATTGGAGTTGTTCTAAGCATTTGTTTTATCCCACTCAGAGCCCCAGATGGGTGGAGTTTAACACATTTGAGCAATTCCGTGAGTGTTTTGGAAATGTTTTTTTTCTTTTTTTTCTGAGATTTGTTTTGAGGTTTTTTGTTTTTTCCCTTACTCATTTTCCCCTCATGGAAACATCATTATTCTGATAGTTATGGGAGACAACATGAGATCTGGAAGGAAACGTTTTATTTCTTCTTCTGCTGACGGGTTCATAACTATAGTATTTCACATGATAAGCATTAGCCATTACACGTTATTGCAGGAAATGAAGGCGACATCCTCCCCCTGTCCCTGCTGGCTCATCTGTGTCGCCGCGGTGCCCCTCGACGAGGAGAGGTGAGAGGCCTGTTAAAAGACGCTCCACTGGGAACAAGGAAAGTGGAGAGACTGCCTCTCTCCCTCTCACTGGGATCGTATTTCTGAGGGTTATCAAGCGGCTCATTTAAATGAGGGCTGGTCACAGCAGGAACCAGCTGAACAAAGTTACTATTACCAGCGCCTCTCCTGCGCTGCTCTCACTCTCCTCTAATTGGGTTTGACTGCATTTGTTTAAATCCACAGTGGAAGAAAGAGAAAGGAGGGTGGAGGGCTGCAGTGAAACTGAAGTGTGTCAGTTTGTCCAGACACGGTGGCACTTTAGGAAGAAGAAAAAAATAAAGTGGGGGCTACCACTCCCTGGGCTTATTAAACAAAGGTTGGCGGGGCGGAGGGGTGGGTGGGTGGTTCAGGCTCGGTGGGTCACAGAACAGGCCTCGTCAGTCAGTGACTGGAACAAGCCAATCCTGGTCTCTACTCGCACATGCACAATCACCTCTGGTGGTCCCAGCTCATTTCCTCAGCCAGCAGGAGCACTGACACACTGTGTACGGTGGAGCATGGACACCCACATAGGCATGTAACACATGAACATGTACACAAACACCCCTAATCCATAACCACTCCCACAGTTACCCCCGCCGCTCGGGTTGTTTGAGCTCAGAGGTACGCATAGTTACCCAGCCGGCTCGTGTGACAAGAAAGAAAGAAAAAAACAAAAACCTTTGATTTGAAGTATAACAATATTTGACACCATTCAAGGCAAACTTAGAGGGCATTAGCGGCTCAATAAGTTTGACTCAGCTTTTTTTCATCCCCAAGGACAACGCTGACCCTTTCACATTTACTAAAACTAAAGCCCGTCTTTTGCACACCGTTACTCTCTTTGGCATACTGCAAAGTCAGATGACGCTGACCATCAACCAAACGCATTCTGAGGTAATCGGGGACAAAGCCGATCAAATGCTGTTTAAATGTCAGCCATCCAGAGTTCCCGATCCGCGTAAACAAAGACAAATGATAACTTTAACGGCCTGCTACTTTTTCGAGCATGTTTCTTCCCCTCTTGACCACACTTTGCCTCGCATCACGCTAAAAAGGGATTCCTTGTAAATTTTATTGCAGCAGTGTCAAAAAGACTCCCATCGAAGAAGCAGTAAATATTCTAACAGCGTCTAGATGCAAGGCCATTCCTGCTGGCTCCAGGCACTGAATTAGGCCGGCCTGTTTCTAGTTAGACAGTCATTAAAGAGATCTTACAGCCACAGCAAATGGTTTCCTGTCCTGAGTGCTTAACTCCTGTAGTAGGAAATGTCCTAGGCCGTAAAGGGTGAACCAAACTTCCTGAACATTTTTTAAAGTTACCACAGAGGGCACACGGCGTGTTCCGTCCACTCGACGTGGCCAATCAAACTGGACCCTTCCTGACCCCAACATGGCACTGACCGTTTAAACAGGTGGTGTCCATTTATTGGAGTCGGCGTTGTGTTTAATATGGGAATGACAGGCTTATTCACTCGCCGGGGAAATACTCAATCTGGTAAGAGGAAAATCACACATGGACAGAGGAAAAAATAAACAATGGAGGCTTCATGGCTGTGAAAATATCATTCATCAAGGTGGAAATATAGTTTTTTTTTCTGTAGGTCAACACAGTTTCAGCCGTTGCTGGTGGCTTTATACCATTAACACATTTTACATGTGTAAACTCGATTGTTTCTAGAAATCTCCTTTCCCACATCTACTTTCTCCCCAGCAGCCGGTGAGCGGGGAGTTTATTCACTCCGGAGACAGAGAAGGTGTTGAGACCTGAGAGGGAGCGCACCTGCTGACTCCACTCTACAGGTGACTCTGTCTTTCTTTGAAAAAAAAAAAAAAAAAAGGGTTTCCTGTTCCCACCGCAAGCTGTCTGGGCCTCAAATACAGTCAAGAAAAAAGAAAGCCCGGCCCGGCAGACAGCGTGCATCATCTATTAGTCATGTGGAAACACATTCAGCTTAGCTGGATGTATAATGCAGCACAGAGGCGGAGTTTATGGCGCATTGGTTTGTCAGGCCGTGCATATGTCTCCGTGCCCGAGGCACCCAGCGGAGACAAAGAATGAAAATATGATATTACTGCATCGGAGGGAATGGGTGACTAATATCCTCTGAGATGAGTACTTACATGACTGTTATGAATCAATGCACTCAAGAGTCGATAAAAGTACTGTAAATGTCAAGTTAATAGCTGGCTACTCAGAGCGAATGAGTTTTAAAAGGAAAAGATGAACAATGCTCACGTTGTAAAAGACGTGGGGTTGTTGGCAGGTCAGATTCCACGAGTCCATTAGCCATCCTTGCACCGTCCACAGATATGAATATACAAGCTACTTCCGAGAGATGAAGTGTAAAGAGACTGTCATTGTCTGAGCCAAAGCCTGGAACAAATAGCACATTCAAACAAGGTGCTCCCCGAGGCGACATCAAACAGAAAAAAAACATATATGGTGGCATCAACGCTGAGCACCTTTACAGATCACAGGTGGGACAAATAAATTGAACAAAAATGCAAATTATTCACAAGGGAAATATTCAGCATTTTGTCTCGTACTGTGATGTTTGTTCAATTAAAGGTTTACACAGATTCAGCTCATTTCTCAAAAAAGGGATAAATCAACATTATCCAGTGTTCGGTAAAGACAGGAGATTTAAGATACATCCTGTATTTTATGGGGAGTTTAACTGTCACAGAAAGCTTCACTCTCATTCAGATCCACCACAGCTGGTTCCAGATGCATTTTAGGACTTCCTTGGGACATTTTGAGTACTTTCTGAATTTGAGCCGTGATCAGCTGATGCAGTTATTTAGGTCACGATCAATTTACAGAGAGTGGTCCGAAAAGAAAGAGAAAGGGAAACAGACAGACTGCTATGAGGCGATCGAATGGTAAGAGAGTAAGACATTTCCACCATGTTTCACTCACAACAAAGAAAAACGTTTAAGTTTGAATCTAAAAGTCATTAAGACACTATTTTACTGGTCCGGCCCACTAAAAAAACTCCCATTAGGTTGTTGTAGCCACTAAACAAAAATATGTTTGACAACCCCTGGTCTTGAGGATATTTAAAAGCAGGATAACATGACTTGTCTAACAGATCAACTCACGTCAAAGTGAATTCCTGAAAATGACAATGTGTTCCTTGTACCTCAATAACCTCCACTCTCAACAAATCTCAATCCAAAAGAACAACTTTGGGAAATGGTGGAACGGGGCATTCACATTATGGATGTGCAGCTAAACTGATTTGATGTTTTCCTATCCATATACTGTCGATCAAACCTCTGAGTTTCCAGCATCTTGTACTGATACGTTACCAAAAAATAAGATAGATGTAAAGGCAGACGGGGTTAGATGTACCTGATAAAATGTAGTAGAGCTGAAATAAAAAAATAAAAAATACAATGATATGTTGTGTGTGTGTTGCTCTGACAAAGTCACTATGTAAATAGAAGTAGATATGTAACTGCAGAGCAGAGCAGCACGTTGGTAATGATGCTGTCCAGTCATTAATCATTGGCTCTAGAGAAAACAGAGAGTTCACTCATGGCAGAATCGGCCTGGCCCAGGGACGGAGATTAGAGGCCTAATGAAAGCAAAACAAAGCCGGACATGTGAAATTTATTGGCACATTTAGAAAAGCAGCCCCAGAAGGACACTGCCACCAATAATCATTTCAGAATCCCAGTGAAGTGGCGTTTCCTCGGCCAGACGCAATCTGCAGAGGGGATATTTGTGGAGTGGCTGAACAAACACAGATTTGCTAGTATCTCCATCGTTCCCAGCAGCTGGGAAGGCGGAGGGAAGGCAGGCAGGTCGCTGGTGTTGCTGGTTGACGCCCCGCCTTGCCACAGTTGACTTCTGGGAACAACACTCTCTGTCCTCCTGGCTCCTCCTATGACCCAGCAAGCTGTAGCGTGCAGCAGCTATCTGCCACCTCCCAGCTCCTTCCTCTTTGTGTTACGCATCCCACTGGCTGCTGAGAGTGATCCACAAGGAGGAGGTGGGACTATAGATTCTCTCAATCCACACAGTCGCACGGGGAATTGACTTGTTTTTCTCGTTGTCACACTAACAAATTACTCCAAACCGTTCACTGTCATCAAGTTGAATATTTCACAATATGGATCCAAACTACAGTAACACCACTAATTCAGCCCCAGTGAAATAAATATTTAGTAAATATGCCGGTTTCCCTCCCTCACTGCAGACTATGCTAATAATTCCATTTTCCAGCTACACATTTTTGTGAATAAAACAAGTCTGCTTTTTTAGCTCTTGAGATGGTTTTGAATATAAAGGAGTTAACGTTTTTACAATTTCGAGCTATCTGCAGCTAGAAATCTGTCAAAGCATAAGAAATATAAACTGACATGTGTTCTTGTATTAGTAGACTCAAATCTGGGTAATACGTTTGTTATTACCATGGCCAGTTAGTAAATGTGTAAAAATGTGAGTTGGAAAAAAAAGATAGTGAATCAAATCATCAAATCAAGACCTAGAAAGTCTGAGGTGTTTGATTAATAATGTCAGCTTTTCTGTGAATAAACAGCAAAATATAGACAATACATTTTGTACTACAATTTTCCAAGCATATCGAATAATAAATATTGAGTCAGGTGGTAAATATAAATTCTACACATGTTTAAAAACAACACTCCGGTGTGTAAATCTGAGGATGAAAATAAAAACATTTCGTATTTACAAATATTGCCACAATAAACAAAGTGAATAGACAAAATTTCAGACATTATCAGCCTGGAACGAGTGATCTTTTAACAATTTGCAATAACACAATGGAAAAACTCATTTTGCCAACGAAAACACTGGCTCCTGTCATGTGATGCCAAGTTGTTATAAATCTCTCCCAAATAAGAGGGCATGATTCAAGATAGAAATCCAAGATATTTGGCCTAATGGCAAGTTGCCTAATGTGTACCACATGCAGCAGGCTGGGAGGAAGAGGAAATGGTACTTAAAATGACCATTGTTCTAATTCAGAGCCAATCTGGAGATAATGACACCAACATCAATAGCAGACAGTCGATTCGCGGATAACATCTTTTTTTTCCCTCCTTTTCGTTGAGCTCTTATCATCAGCTGGAGGATTAACCGTTTTGACACGGAGGTTATGACCTTGGTGCTGCCCATTGTTTATGATTTCAGTCCTTCAAGATGTTCCCAAGAAATCTATATGTCTAATTAATTCATGAGAAGTGCATTCAGAAGGCAGCTTGAAGGAACAGGTGAGTTGGGGAATGAATGCGTTATTGTGTCCGACTGTAAAAGCACCAGTATGAGCAGCACAGGCAGGAATTCAAATGTGTGGGTCAGATGTGACTCTCACTCAGTGAATGATTGGACTCGTGTCCGGGGTTTTCTCTCTCTCGCTGCGACATGCTCGGCTCCAACTAATTACAACTTGCACTTTGTCAAATCGCTTCATTAGTTGCCCACTCGCTGGTGAGATGCATGTGCTCTTTGTGCTCATCTTCAGTTGATGGTCAGTTGCTAGCCTGTCTTTGTTTCACCGCGTACACCGAGCCGCGCGCCATGGTAACCGCTAATTAGGGATGATTCCTGCTCGCGCCCTTTGCCCTCGGTAATTTGGCTTTTTCATCCCCATTCTCCCGGTGTTGTAATGCTACACCGGCCGCCTGAGCACTGTTTAAATTATTCACCTCTCTCAAATAGGCCTCTGGGTGCATGAAGCCCTGCTGACCTCTCACCCGCAACTACGCAGAAAATCTATATTTTTCAATTTGTGGGATTTCCAGACGTTGAAGAGAAGGTGAAGCGGAAGCGGATGTGAACGCGGGGTGAGGCTGTCATGATGAGGAGCCACTGTGAGTAACCGAGTGCACAAAGGCAAGTGGAAAACACATTTAAGGCTGCAGACTCAAAATACGACTTACAATGATGACATTATTGTGCTTACTTGATGCGGGAAGCACTTTAAGGCTTGCGGAGGTCTCCTTTAACTACAATAATCCAGAAACAGCTCTGCAAAGTTACGTATGCCATCAACTCATAGTTGAATGGTAACAAACGTAGTAAGACATGAATGTAAACAAGGACAATGAAACAAGCTTTGGGAGGAGCCTCGTTGAAATGTTGACACAGTGACTCAGCCTCCTCAGAAGTATTACATTACACAGTTTACGTGAGAGGATAGGTCAGATAAAGCGGCACTAAAAAGACTAGAAATCATTTTAAGGAATTATCAGGACTTTAAAACTTAACTGCAACTGAATGAGAATAATGTAATCAATGTGATGCAGAAGTGAAAGCCTTACAAAGGAAATCAAGTTTCCAAAACTTGAGCAACCCAAGTGAGTTTACAGTTAATGTATGAGTTTCACACATTTTCACAGCTCGCCACACTGTACGGCACAAATCTAATAAACTTTGGGCTCGACATTATTGTCTGTGTGCAGACTGCATGATGAAAAGCTGATTCTCAGCCTACGGAGTGCGTGAGTCGACGTGAGTATGCAAGAATAAAAGCAACCAAAAACATATTCTTATTTTCTTCAGTCTGGTTGATTCAAACAAAAATTTAGTGAAACGTGTTTTTGATTTTATTCCAACACACCATTGATAGTTTATCGTCCGTCAGATGTAAATAGAAGAATTCCCACTTTTAGAGTTTGTGATTGACAAAAGTGGTCTGTCCAGTGTATTCTGACGCAAATCAAGATTCAAAACATTTTGTCATGTTAACCTTCAGACGGCTGCGCTGCCTCTGCAGACACCCTTAGAGTACTTTATTGTGTGCTTGTTCTGTGTGATTACACTAGACACTTTTTATATATCTATTTTATATTGAAAGACACTTTGCTACAAGTGCTTGACGACAAGGGCTGAAGTTTGTTCTGGACAAAATATAAACTATAAAAGTGACTTATTTGTTTCTATGTTGCTTCACAGGACTGACCTGCAGAGCCTCCATTTAGCCATTCTGCTCAGGGATTCACATCCTACTTACTGTTATTGAAAATAAAGTGCAGAACAGGCAGCAGTTTATGACTGTGTATGTATTCTGTGTGTCTGGATTTCAGAATTTGATGTGTGACTGAAGGGAAGCGCTGCTCTACGACAGGAAAAGGTTGATTCTCCTTTAAACGCCATGTAAAAAAAAACTGAATACTTAAATTAATTGGATGGAACAACCCCAGAGGAAAGATGGTTCCTTCGAGACAAAACAAATGGGCCTAAATGTCACGGCGGCGTACATGAACGTGTCGGCGTGTGGGCTCGTACGTGAACGTCTGGTGCTTGGCAGCGCCGGGGCTTGGAAGTGCAGCGGGGTGCCGCCGCTGACACGGAGACACTCCGACCCTCAGGCTTTAATCCCCTTTGAACCAGTCCAAGTGCTAACGTGGGACCATATGTTTGGGAGAGGGCAAGAGCTCTCCTGAGCTATTTTAAGTGGGGGAGAGAGAGAGAGAGAGAGAGAGAGAGAGAGAGAGAGAGAGAGAGAGAACATGAAAACATTTAGCCAGTCTCTCTTCTTCTGTCGTAATCAGATCAGCCATCAAGTCATCCTGCGACGATAGACGAGCGATCTCCGAAGGAGGAAGAAAAAAATTAAATAAAAACAAACACTTGCACTCATCAAGCAATCTCTCCCTGAGAGAGGAGGGAAAAGTAAATTACATAAAGCAGACATATGTCATTCTGATTCCACTCAAATTGTGGATTACTGCTTTGATTAATCACTCTTTAATCTGAGCACTGAATTTATGTTCCCCCTACAATCACAGAGAAATAAGCTCATTCCTCTCTAGCAAAAGGCCCGTGATTATTTCTCTCTCCGCCCTCAGCTATTCTTCATTGCCCGAGGATTGCAACTCAATTATGTTCTGTGTCAGATGATTATCTCCGGGTTTAATTTAATCGTCGTTACAGCCCAGTCATATTTCAATTAACCACGCTATCATAGCGTTAACACGTACTGTACTTAAACCTGTTATTTCCACAGTTAATATTGTGCTAAGAGCTACCGTGGAGAGTAACAGATGTCATAATTATGCACTTAACAAACATATTTCACACTTCTAGGTGCCGGCGCTGTGCCGGGACCTTTAAAATGCAGCGATATTAATCTAATGGCAATATGCTTCAGCTGTGATTCATAACGCTGCCACGATCCGCCTGCCTGGGTCTCTGCTTAATTGTGACGCGCAGAACGAGCCGGGTTAAGGAGGTTCAAGCATTACTAGATTACTCATCACGCTGGGTGTACGTCAACCTCCGCGATCAATGCCGCTGGAGCAATCAACACTCACCAGTCTGTGAAACACCAGTTTGAAATATTCCACATTTCTTGTGCAACGTGTCATAATTTGAACTATATGTGGGGGGAAAATAAGTAATCAAAGGAGCAGTGTTTTCTGGCTGCCGTTCTCTGAGCATAATGCAATTTGTGGTCCAAAGTTCCCCTGTCACCTTGTTATTACAGCCACTCACTGTGAAGTTCAGAGCAAAGGATTACTGGGGTTTCTGCTGGATTTGCTCGCCTGTTTAGACAAGGTCAAATACCCCTTGTCGCAAAGTACACTCGTGTTTTGAGCCGTTTTGGGGGGGCCTTGCCAACAGATCTATACCCGCACCTGTTGTTACAGACAGTAATGAAGACCGGTTTGACTTTGACAAGAAAATCAAACTGTCATAATCCCAGCTCCTTGAATGCAGCATGCACCAGGCATTCATTGAGTTGAAAACCTGCACACGAAGAGGCCGTTCCAATGTCAGAATCCTGAAAGAAATTCACATTTTATAAAGCATTTTCTGTATCCTGAATGCAAATAAAACATTGAAAAAAAAAAGGGGTGAAAATAAAAGAGAAATGGTATTTCTGCATGTGCTTCTTTTGCTGCTCTATTCCAGTAAGTGTTTTTTTAAAGTAGGCACAAGGACACAGCATTAACCCATAAACATTTATTATCTTTAAAAGATAAAATGCTTGAATCTAATTGATTGAATGTTTCAGATGTTTTTCTGTCAGAAATATTATATTATTGCTCCTTGAACTGGTTGCACATGTTGATTCTTGTCCCCCATCGCAAGGTCTTTTTTTATCTTAGACAAACCGCATCAATCAAATAGTATTATTTATCATAAAAAAATGTTATCACAACAGGCATCTGCCTTGACATCGATGTTTAGGTTGAAAATACCCAACACAGTAAACAAAAAAAGAATGTTTGACCACCACATTTATAGCCTTTGACTTGTTATTCAGAGATGGATTATCAACAAAATCTGCTTTTTGTGCACTTGATCTCCTCACAGATTATCCGTACATTTTCCTCCCATGGATAAGAAATCCTAATCTCTCAATAACACTGCTGCAAGGAAATACTGTACCAGCACAGCTATACCACTGAAAGAGGTTAGAAAACCCCTAAATGTTTAAATATTGTTTAAATATTCAAGATCAATTTGCTTCATTTCCCTATTTTCTTGTATCTTAAAAGCTGTACACTTTATGGAAATGGAGCACTCCAAACTCCTCAGAAAAGTTGAGCTATTTGCTCTTTAGCTGCAATCAGGGAAAGCCAGCCAAGTATGTCTCCACATCTAACCCAGCATGATAATGCACTAACCCTGTTGCCAGTTCAATGAATCCAGACACTGGCTGCCTGAGTTTCCTCCTGCTAAGAAGGGAGAATAGATTACCAATAGCTCAGGCAGGGAGGCAAACAAACATACAAATAAGCTGCACTCAGTCGGAGAACGCCTAGCAATTAAAGCAAAATGCCTGTGATGCCCACCAGATAGGAAATGTGTGGGACACGAACCAAATGTGCAGAGCAGACCTGCCAACCGGCCCACGTCGAGCGGAAGCGCTGCAGGGCAGGCTGTCAGACATGTAGGAGACATTATGCAAGAAAGAGAACTTCACAATCTTGAATGAGTTAAACAAACAAAAGGATGCTGTGAAGGTCTTAATGACATTATTATAAAAAAATAAAAAAATAAATTCTCATTATCAGATGAATCTGTGGATAACAGCTGTGGAGGGTATTCGCCGTGCTTTGGGTCGCAGCGGCTCTTCCAGCCAAAGAGGAAAAAAAGCGAGACGCCCACGTCTCCGTTTGGCGGGTGTAAACCGGCACCTGACCGAGGCCCCGATACAACGTTTGCCCGGCTAATGGATGCTGTGTGGCGTTGTAACCCAATCCGAGAAGTATTTGAAGTGGAGCGTGATAATCTGAGAAATCTCAAAGGGGGATATCCTGGCGACTAATTTTTTTAAGAATCAACCCTAACATGAATAATAAGCGTGAGATGGGCTGGGGGGGGGGGGGGGGCTGTTGGCCGCTCCGCTCTGAACACATGCAGGTGTGTGTATAAGACAAATACTGCTGGTTTGATTATGCCGCTAATGCTAATGGTTAGCAGTAGCTACAGGGGGAGAGGAGTGTAATGATGAGCTCATCTGGTGTTGAAGACAGAGTTTGACTGGTGCAGACTCAGAAAGTGGTGTTTACAGGCATGTTTGTGTGACTTTTGTTTCTCGACTGATGCACGTCGAGTCCCAAAGGAGTGGATGAAGAGGTGGACAGGAGGAGGAGGGGTGGAAACGGGGGGTAGGGGGAGGCAATCAGGGATTATTGCCACTGACAGGGCTGCACCTTGATGGGCTAGGCGCTGCATTGTTTGTCACCTAACCAACCTCAATCAATCAATCATCTCCCTCAGCCCGTATCACCGATCAATCAGCCTGGCGCTGCACCCACAGAGGGCCCCCTTCTCTGCCTCGCCGCCCGGCTCCGGTTACACCGGCCAATCAAGAACCGCCGCTCCCAGTCAGACCCAAATCAGAGCAATTCAGTGTCAACTCAATATTAAAAGAGTTAGGCGATGAATTTTAAAAAGCGCTCGAGCCGAAAACTAATTGTAGTCGAATGTTTTTATATTCATGCATTTTTTTTTTTCTTTTCTTTCTTCACGACAGATGCATAGTGCAGAACCAGGTGGACCACTGCAGGTAATTATCCCTGCTGATGCCGAGCGATGGCAATTGCACTTATCTCACAATCCTGGGGTAATGTAATGTTTTATGCTTGCATGCTGTTCACAGAGCGTTCTTAGGCTACTTCCTCTGTTGCATCTTACATGCATTTTCAGTGCATATTTGCTTGTTAACTCCTAACACATGTACCGTAGCTCTAAGGCATTATTCAAACACAGTCTCTGGAAAATCTTAGGAAATGGCTATAAGTCAGAGATGCGTGTGATGGTTGAAGTTTCACCTTCAATGTTGCCGGCAATGTATTACGAAAAAAAAGAAGAAGAAGAAAAAAAACAAAAAAAAAACAACACAACTTTTTTCTTGCACCTTGAGAGAAAATGACTATCAGTGTTACACATTTAATGAATAACACTTCTCTGAAGTCATTTTTACACACTGCTTGGCGTATTGGCAAAGTTGTTATAATTTTAATTGTTTTAAAGCGATCGGTGTCTGGAGCTAAAAGCCTTTCCTGCATGCATAGAAATGCCAATGCTCACTTTACCTGGTTATTTTGCTAATTTACACAACCATGTCCAGAAATATGCGAATATTGGCACATTTTTCAGTATTTCGACTTATAGAATGGATATGAAATCAGACAAAAGACATGCAGTGCATTTACATTGGTGATGTAGAAATCACACTATATTTCATATGTGCTCTAACCAAATGTAATATTATTACATGAAATTGTTCCTTTATTCTATTCTCACAAATACTTTGAGCTCAATGACAGACTTGAAGTCAGTATTCCAAAACATAATTCTTCATTTGATTTTGTTAATGAGGGATGCAAATGTATTGAATGACCACGTCCATCAGCTTCTCCTATTGATCTCCTGCGTGTTGTGTGTTTCATCCGATGAGGATTGTCTCCCTCCCCGAGCCCCAACTGGGGCTGATGTTTCTTTTTTCAGCACATTAGGTTGCAGCCTTAGGGGTGCTTTGACCAGTGGATCAATGGCTCTCGCGCTCTTGTCACCATTCATTTGGAGTGAGCGAACGCTGGCTCCAGTCCTCGTCTGCCGCTGGCCCTCCTTTCACCTGGCCTCCTCCCTCGCTCTCTCCCCTCTCTCTCTCCCTGAGCTCCCCTGACAGCTGGCTGCCACAACCAGCAGCAGACAGACGACAAGTCCTTGGGCTCCACAGACGCACGCACGCCCTCCACACACACACACACACACACACACACACACACACACACACACACACACACACACACACACACACACACACACACACACACACACACACACACACACACACACACACACACACACACACACACACACACACACACACCTCACTGCGGCGAGTGGCTGTGATGCATCTGGATGCTGACGCCACACACCCCCACTTTTCTCCCTCTCTCTTATGTTCGACCTCCCCCCCCCCCCCACACACACACACCTCGCCTCTCCCGACGGTTTCTCTACCCCCTTCTTACCCTGTCTCTGCAGCTCTCTCGCTCTCTCGTCTGGGTTTTTTCAGCTTCTCCTGGTCTCTGGAGTCAGGAGCGAGCTGATCATCCAGTTGGAGGGGAACCAGCTGTGGGCCAGAGTGGCTCCGACATCAGCTCACGCCCGAACTCCAACGTCTAACCACTTCTGCCGCCGCTCCTACACCCGCAGCTCGCGCAAAGAAACAGGACTCAAACCTAATGTTGGATTTGTCAAATCAGACGAGAGGCAAATCACCCGGGATTTGTTTCCATTTATAAATCATTCATTGGATCAGATATGATGTAAAACTAGAAACTGCCTTTAGAATGCAAAATTAAGTTTCCAACTTCTGCAATGTGAAAACAAAGCAGATCCAACTGCTTTTACTGCAACATTAAAACTGTTTACTATTCAGGAACAACAAGCACTCCTAAATATCCCCACTAGTTATTGTGCCCTTGTGCTACAGAACATATTGCACTGTATGTAAAAATGAACAAACATCGGCTGGGCGTCAGCCATCGACGAGGAGGCTTGTTTTATCGCCTGTACTTTATTACAGTTTGCCATCTGCACAGAGGTATGTTAATAGCTAGCTGCGACTATTTACACATATGAAAAAGTACATCCATCTGCCATGTTCCGCCAATCTCGCATGAATCAGTCCCGCCTTCCACAACGAACAACTGCTGTTTATTCACAAGGTGACAAGCAGCACCAAAGCCAGGCGACACCTGCACCTTACATCCTGCCGTCTGACATATGTGAACCTCACACACACGCACACATGCACGCACGCACACACACACACACACATGCGCACACACTAAAACACATGGGCACACACACACACACATCTCACCTTGCCATGTCACACCCTCTCCATAAGCAACCCTCTCCATCACCACGATTTTCAAGGTTGCAATAAGCAATATGTTTTGCCCCCCCACACCCCACCCCACCCCACCCCACACTCCTTTTCCGCTCCGACCCCACCCCCCCCACCCCCGCCCCCCTGCTGACATTTGTGTTTGTTCTGAGAGGATTCATATGGAGAAGAAGCTTGTGTCAATTGAGAAAGAACCCATCAATTCCAATCAGTCAAAAAGGGATTATGAGGTTAATTACTTATATAGTCATTTAGGCTAATGCCCCAGCCAGGACTTGGCTTAACGGTCTACCAGGTGACAGAGGCTGGCAGGGTACACCAGGCCGTTTAAGGCAACTGGCAAGATTCACAGAAATTAGCATCTTGCAGAAATACAGTACACACATTCCTTATAAAGTGACATAGAAGTGCCTCCAGGAAAAAAAAAAGAAAAAAACTAAACCAAAAACTAAGATGCTTTTAACAGCAACAATAATCAAATAATATACGGTTATGCATTTATGTGCTCGACTCTGCATCAAATTACAGCTACTTTTTGGGCGTGCATATGAGCGCGCTCTATTGGATGAAGAATAACAATCCATATAAACTGAATATCAGTGTAGAAACAGAAAAATAAATCTTGATTACGCCAGAGGAAACATCCCTGGGTGCAGCGAGTACCAGCCTAGCATTATGGCATAAGTGTGGGGTAAATCACCCTCTGTGAGAATGTATGGCCTCGCATCAGTCAACAATAGCAATAATCTTGCTAATCGGCGGTTTCTGCAGCAACGCAAGCAGAAGGACTTTTTTTTTTTTTTCCCTGGCTGCTAAACAAGCAAGAGACAAAAAAGAGCAGGTTGTTGTTTTCATAACTACACAGCACTCCTGTTATATTAATGACAATAATAAGACACATTCCTTCTTTTTGCTCTTTTTTTCTCCCCCTCATTCGATCCACACATAGTGACACCGTCATCTTCACTTTCACCCCGACTCCTACACAGGGTGCAACAATTCAATCGTGTCGCTGCAGTCGCCGGAGCCAGGTAGAGTACAGTGAGCTATGTCGGAGGTGAAGGAACATTAAGCATTAATCCCCACCTGACACTAATACTTGATGTATGATTGACCCTGAAGCAGGACACTGAACATTACAAACTGGGCCATATGGCAAGACATTAGCCCTTCAACCCTCCAGCAGGATAATCTCTCCATTCTGGCAATGCTTTTTCTTCACAGATTTCTTTGCACAATAATTGCATGACAGTATTAACGTATTGGGACAGATTTAGAAAGGCCTGCGTCACCGGACAGAGGAGGGGCATTTGCACAGAGGAAGTAGGAAAACATAATCTCTGATCAAGGAAGCTGTGCACACACCCTGAGAAGATTTGCAGCATGCACTTTGACAGTTTTTATTTTGAATGGAAAGGTTGAGTCTAATATTGAAAATATTCAAAAACAGTGTTATAAATTGTGAACATTTATGGGAATGTAAGACTCTACAGCAGGCTGGGGATGAAGAAATCACAATTTGTAGTTGCAGCTACTGCACTGAAAACATATATAAAAAAAAAACAAAGGATCAGGAATAATATACCACATTTAGTGGTGCAGCATTAAAATAAAATAAAAATAAATGACAAAAAAATTAGGTAGTACTCGATTGGACAACTACATAACTGAAGTTTATCTTAAACAAGGACATCCTCTGAACTACTACAAAAATAAGAAGTCCAACCACAATATTAAAAAAATCCAAAGAGGTGGATCCAAAGAAAATCAATGTTGCTATAGACAGTTGAATTAAGATTTTCAAATTTCAAACAGTAATGTGGACTGGAGGAAATGTTCCAACCTTATCAACCCTTTAACTTTTCACCAAAATGTATTGGCCCTATTCCATCAGGTTGTTTGGATGATGTTTGACCAATCACAGCATTCACATTCAACTGCAAAACATAAAAACGTCAGCTTGAGAGCGATATCTCCACTATCCACAGGGGTCTGTGTAGGAACAGCTCAAGGCTTCCAAAAGGCTTCCAGCCTCTCTCTCACACACACACACGCACACGCACACACACACACACACACACACACACACACACACACACACACACACACACACACACACACGCACACACGCACACGCACACGCACACTCAGTATATTACAGACCCTTCAAACACACCACAAACGTATGCATACACTCAACCAACAACATCAAGCACCCCACCCCACTCCACCCCACAAACACTAGTCCCTCTCCAGTGATACCTCAGCCCTCTCCTCTCTCAACCCCAGCTAGTAATGAACAAATTCACTGCACATTACTCTGGACTTGATCTCTAGCAAAATAGTGCTGGAACAAACAATTTGGTTTGTCAACACCTTTCTCTGGACTCCTCCATCAATGTCAGGGGTCCAAATTTAAACGGCAAAGTGCATTTGACTGCAGGACCCTGAGCTGATTAGACTTCCCAGCTCAGCGAATTGCTCCAGACAGGGCGGCAGCTCTGATTGCTAACCCGGCTTGAAAATAGTCTCCGCTGCCCCGGGATTAGCATGAATATTTTGATATAGATCGATAAGCAATCTCCACTCCATAAGAAATGCCAGCAGCCTTCATTTGGCTGATCAAAGGCACATCAGCCGCCGGGCGACAGCTGGCTATTGTTTTTCAGCCCAGGCAGTGTTGAGGGAGCGAATCCACGGGAGGGGATCCACGAGCGCGGCTCCACTACTCTACCCACCTAATCGTGGAAACAATCACTGCTTCACAGGATCCCATCTCCCAGGGATGGGCCACTCAAATGAGGGCGGCAGAGGGCCCCGACCGCAGGGGGACAGAGTTCATTACCGGCGGGGTCTCAGACCGTGTGGCCACCGGGTTGCCGCTGACCCGGAAGTAAAGTCAGGGTCAGCAATCTATCTCTTCACACATTTCATTGGATTAGACACTACACTGGCCAAGAGGTCGAGGGTGATCACTCTCCTTGTGCACAGGGAGTCAAATTTGTATGCCATCTTTATAAATGAAACAGGAGCTCCGAAGTAGAAAACAGAAAGAAAAAAAACAAAAAAAACTTGACAGGTCTGCAGAAAATATCCAGAACACCTTCATTGTTAGCACCTAAAAAGGTGTGTATCCAACAGCCACTGTCAAATTTAAACGTCTCTGTCTTGCATGTATTTAACAGCAGGGGCGGCCGGACTGATCACTCCCCTCACAACACTAACCCCACTGATTTGCCAGACCCCATAAAAGGGCGCAGGTGTGACCCGAGCATTTAGTAGTTAACTAGTGTGGAGTGAGACCACACGCCACTGACAGACTTGAGGCTCCCACACGGGACCAATACGGGAAAAGGCTGAGAAACCCCGGCGCGGGGAAATAGTGCACCAATTGTAAATTGCAGGTTTAATTCATTAGGAAGTGTCACTTTATTCTGGGGCAGCCTGAGCAGGCCGATTAAAAAGTGGTAATCAGGATTAATTAGGGGAATATATATGTGAGGATTAGCAGGCCGATCCCCAGCAGCTCTCTCTTCTAACATGCATCTCTCTCTCTCTCTCTCTCTTTATTCTTCCATCACCCCCTCTCTCTCTCTCTCTCTCTCTCTCTTTCTTTCTGCCTGGTGAGAATTCAGCTCTGCTGCCCTCTTTCTCCCATTCTTTTCTAACTGGCTCTCCTATTCACCGGTCTCTCAAACTGTCTCTTTCCCCTCTCGTTACATTTACAACTTCTCTTTCAGACCTAACACACATAACTATTTACTCTTTTGGGGGGGAAAATTACTGCTCCCAACAACTTTTCTTTCAGTGTGACAATTCATTGTAAAATAAAAAAAAAAAAAAAAGGTTATTTGGCCCGATGACCTCATTTCCCCCAAAGTTATTAAGCAGCTAAAAAAAGCTCAGTGAGCTTTATGTATTAGGTTTAGGTGTCCAGCGAAAACTACATGGTTAACTTGTTTACTTTAAAATGGTTCAGGCAAGTTGAATTGTCTTGATGGTATCACTGAAAGAATTTCAAACCTTTCTTTGCTGTCGTTGTAGTTTAACAAAGAGTAATCTCTGAGCTTATACTATATTTTTTCACAGTGGTATTGATCAATTAAAAGATTTTAAACATTAAAAAGGGAAATGTTGCGATTTCACACATTTAAATGAGAAAACTGTAGTCCAGCATATGAGAGTAACTCGAGATTTTCTCTTGGATGTTTGACAACAAATTTCACAACATATCTGCTTGGATTTTGGGTGTTTGATTGGAAAGTAGCCCAAACGGCAATGTAATATAGAAAGTCAACTGAAGGTAAAATGTTGTAAATATGCCATAAAAATGTACTTCTCTGATATCGTCTGCCAACATTGTTGATATAAAACATGGAGGAATCAGCCTCACAAGGCTACAACTGCAACACCGTTTGTGCGTGCACATGTGTGTCATGACTATTTAATTATCTATTTACAAACTCAGTGCCACATATTTGTGATCTACGCACAAGCACCACAGTCCAAATAATACCTGCGAAGCGGCTGCAGGACGAACGCTGAGTAGATGCAGAACAGATGCATAATGGGAGACTTTTACACTAACAACCACTTCATGTCATCACAAATTTCAGTCAGACCCCCTCTGGCCAGATTTATTACTGAAATCTCCCAAACTGCTGGTTTATCACAGTGTTTATATTATTACTTCAACATGTTTCAGTTAACATAACCTTGAATCACTGCGGTTCAAGTGCGAGGATGGGCTGTTTTGCTTGCGGTGCAGCCCCCATCATTGATGTTAGCAGATGACGCATGCCCTGCTCCTTGGCACGGGCTCAGACCAAATCTTTCATCCCTCTCGCCTCTCCCGTGCGGTCGGGGTGGCCCTTAAACATTCGGGCATGAATGCAAATTCAACAAGCAAGCTTTATTTATATTTTGGTCCAATGACAAAATAATATACTGGCCTCAGACCGCTTGTGTTTTTGTTAATGTTATGTGCAAGAGATAAGATTTGCTGTTTGGTCTCAGCAGTTAAAATACAGACACACACACACACACACACACACACACACACACACACACACAGGTGCTGTTCTTTAGGTTTCAAGTCGAGAAATATGAACTGATAGGCCACACATGATGCCACCATTAAGAAAAAGACCCCAAAACGAGTTAAACTGAATAAAAATAGCAGTGAATATGCCTGATTGCTCCCGAGACTAGCTGTGCAGAAAGACTTAGACAGCCACTAAACAAGTCAGGAAGTGTCTATTGGATGCAATCAACAGGGATACATTATAAGCAGTTTGGATATTTCCTCCTCATCCAATACTTACAAACACAGTTTACTTCACTGTGCAATTTAATGATTTCTGTGGATCTGAAAACAGGTTTGGGTGAAGCTGAGGACTTAAATAATAGCAGGAGTGGTATTGAACCTCTTCGAGGAAGATCAAATGCAGCTTTCATTAGTTTAGTACAGCGCCGGGGCTCATTGATGACTTGTCAGACAGTCTTCCCTTCAATACGCAGCGAGAGGCTCTAAAAATCATCCTTTTACTGAGCCCTCTCGGCTGTAAATTCAGCCCAGCTCAATACTGCTCCCCCCTCCACCTCACGCTAAACCTCCATTATTTCTTACCATGGATTAACCCTATGCTGCTGATCAAAAGCGAGCTTCACCGGGGTATCTGCTCAGGCCCACAGCCGCCCGTCCATTAGCCACTCATAATGAAATCTTCAACTTATTATTATGGAAAAATCCATTGTTTGTCCACAGGTACCATATTTAGTGGGAGAGCATGATCTTCCGGAGGATTAAGGAAATGCTTGAGGGAGCTGCGCTGCTCTTCAGAGGGGAAGGACAGGGGGTGGTGGAGGGGGCGATGGGGATGGGAAAAGGGGAGGGCTGAGATTGCCTCACAAAATCAGGGGTCTTATGCACCTTTTGTGGGGAGAGACTGTTTCCAATTAAGACAGCATGAGCCACACAATATCACATTGTCACGCAGTAAACAGAGCTGTGCTTCCCACAGAAATAGGATTGCCTCTCCCTTTGGGGCCTAATGACTGTGTCACTGTCCTATTTTGAACAACTTAATACAGACACAACCCGAACGAGCATCAAAGCGCACGGAACTTGCATGATAGTGATCATATTTAGGCGCCACGTTCAAGAGTTGACCGGCGCATGACTACAATCCTTACTCATTCCCGTTGCATTAGCCTGCTCCTGTTTGAAGTGTACTTACAGTAAATATGATACATACACCAGGGCTAAAAGCTTTACATAAAACTGTCTTCAGAGAGCATATTAACCCATCTTTGTTTACAAGAGACAAGTCGGAGAAGGGGAAGAAAAAAAAGAAAAAAAGAAGAAGACAATTTGGCACAATGGTCGTAAAACGCAGCGCTCTCCACCTCGCTGGCATGCACACAGACGCACGGCGGCGCACTCTCTGCAGACACAACGCAGACACCAGGCTAAATCACTCGGGACGGGAGCATTTAAGAAGGAGTGTCACATTTCTATGTAATAAATAGCTGAGATGGATTTGACCTCCCAGCCAGGTCCCGCAGTTTACTCATACACAAGTTAGGGGGAAAAAAAATGGAAGCTCTGGCTCTCTGGGGATCCTTTAGAGAGGAAATCTGATAGCCTGTTGTGGGTTTAAGGCTGCGGACGATCCTGACCGCGTCAATATGGCCCTGCTATCGCCTCTCACCCACCTCTCGACCGGCTCCTACAGCAGGGCGAGAGCATCAGAGAGGCCAGCCCCAAACATCTCCAGCTGTTATCTCACCAGAACAAGGCGGGGGGGCGGGGGGGGGGGGGGGGGGGGGGGGGGTGAGAAGGTCAAAAGGTTTCTCTTACAGTTGCTTTTGGTGACAGTCGCACTTTGCTTTGCATTATTCACTAATAGTCGCCCACCCGACATCCATATCGTCCAGAAATAGCCATTTTCAACACCACTTACCTTAGAGGGCAACAGGACAGCATGAGGTGTCATTGGTTTAAATTAAAGCCACAAGTAAATTTAACTTCAACAACGTATCTCAGGTGAGGTGGTGTCATATCTTCGCTCATGTTAATATCTGCATCATTTCTAATGTGATCACAGTAATATTGCAAAATTGTGGACTGGGCCGATGTAAAATATTTATAGCTCATACAAAGACCACACACACAAACACACATGACTGAAGGAAACACAATTTGTTACGCAGTGTTATATGTGACTTTAAATTAGAATTTCCCTATATTTTCTATGTCAGAAATAAAAAAAAAGAAAAATCCTTAGTTTGTCTACACCAGTGTTTCTCAATGTGTGGGGTAGGCCGTCCCTGAGAGGCTTTAAGTGCAGCAGCAGGAAAATCATCTGGGGGTCCAGGGGAGGCCTTCATCCAGTTTTTTTATTTTAAAGAAATCATAATAAACAAGAGCAATCAGAGATTTGTGATGTCTGCCAAGGTTGACCTGAACTCAGAAAAAGAAATATAAAAATCCAGATCACCTCAAAAATGGAATGGAATCTTCCATGGCCTAATATCTATATGTGGTGAAAGTTTTGACCAAATCTATGCAGTATAGTTTTGATGTAAACTTGCTCACAGACATGCAGACAGACAAACAAATATACGCCGATGATATTATTGCATCCTTGGCGGACGTTAAAATTATATAGGCATGTAAAGAACATAAACTGATTACAGATTCCATCAAAACGTTTTTGTAAAGAAAATTTGACGCATAAAAACAGCTTGAGTTCAAAACTTTCATAACTAGCTATTAATATCTTATAACATGGATAACATTATGGCGTCCATCATTCATCCAAACAGTACTGCTTAGCATGAGAAATCATGTGAAGAGAGATGGCATTAGTTTTTTTTAATCACACACAAACAAATGAGTTTTATCATTACCACAAATAGTCATTTAAAGAAATGCCTTATTGTATTTTGAGTCCAAGAGGTTTGACAGAGTTATTAAACTGTTAAAAAAATACAACTATCAATAGTAAGCTCCTAATATTTCCTGAAAGTTTATGATTTGAATGATTCTGTGGGGTGAGAAATAGCAAATCTCTGCAGACAGTCAATATCTGAATCGGCGTGTAGATCGGAAACCCGTGTAGAATAGAGGCATTTGACCAAAATTGTCCTAAAGGGCGACACAAAGAACACAATATTTACTCTCAGGAGATACTTTTCGTTTATACAAAATAGTTTTGGGGGTCATCTTATTCCCTCTCTTAAAGAGCTCAAACATGTTTTGTTAAAGAAATATGATTAAAAGAAAGGTTTTTAAAATATCCCCAAATGACAGCCCTTGCTGGACTGTTTATCCAGTTTATTCATGATGTAAAATGTTGTGTGGACAGAAACACACTGAAACACTTTGTGATCCGTTTCACCCATCTCTAGTGCGGTGGCGATTTGAGCTGCGGATCCCAGCAGGTGTAAAGTAAGATTCCCAATTTAGAGCAGATCACCAGAAGGCAAACTACTTTCTTCCTCTTCCACAGCACATATCTGCAACCTTAAACAGGGGGCGGTGTCTCTGTAAGTATTTACAGTGACATAAGGAGAGGAAATTGCCTGAGACACGGGGCAAAAAAATGTATATGTAACGTCTGGCACCCAGGTGCAGGGCTGAGCTCCTGAAACGCACTGCGTGTCACACTGTGCACGCTACGCTGTGTACCTACAGCATCTTGAGTGATTTTACACAGGTTTCACGCCTCTCACACTCCACTGAGCAGGTTAGATTTGACATAACATCCGACAGCGTAACCGGGGGGGTGGGGGGGTGTGGTCCACCTCAACACTATCTCAAACACACAGAAGCCGTTCCCAGACGGCAACATGTGGCGCCCATAAAGCCCACATCCTATTTAGAGTAATTATATCGCTACAGCCACATGAATTATCAGTGACGCAACATGTAGTGACAACATCTTCAAAATATGTCAGCCACACCAAACAGGAGCTGCTAATTCAGATGGCTACAGTATCACAGAGTCGCAGCTGCTAAATACAAAGTGAAAGAAATCAAAGAGATATCATGTCAAACACAGGCTGCATGTGTTCCCCTGCCACATGAACAGGCACTACTCCTTGAGGTCCCTCTGCTCTCAGTCCCTTAATGCTTGAACACATATATGCACATCAGGAGGGGATGCAAACGCCCCCCCCCCCCCCAATCAACGCAATTGTAATCGCGCATAGTATCAGCTCTTTACTACGTGATCACAGAGGTATATAGCCTCATTATCAGTGAACTAAATAAGTGTCTTTGGTTCGGAGTGCAGTTTACACACCGTTGGCACTGCAGGAAACGCTGGGATGCTGCGAACGCCTTGGCCGCTATCGACTGCCCAGCTTGCTTTCCTCTCTGCTCTGCAGAACGCAGGGTGAAACCAGCCAGTGATGAACGATGGCAGCGCAGTCAATGAAAAATCAACTGGGAAGCACAAAGCTCTTAATGCTCAGCCATATTGGCTGCTGACGGGAGCAAATAACATCAGCATAGCACTTACAGAGACCAATCATACATTTCCACCAGAGACGACACAGGTTCTGGACCTGCAATAAATTCTCCGCCCTGATTAAACAGTAAATTCTGCATGCCTATCAGGGTCCCATTAAGTGGGAGGCCGCTTTCAAAAACATCATTAATCAGGCGAGAGATATGGCGCAAAATATCAGTCATCGATTGTAACTGCTTATGACAGTTTACACAGCTTTATATCTGCAGGGAGAGCTCACTGATCTATCAATTACCAGGAGCCCTTGCCGCATGCTAATTGTGCATTTTCCCCTCTAATGCATTTGCACTGTTATCTTATAGGCTAATGAAACCAAACAAATCAATAAATATAAATTATACATGCAAAGATGTACTGCTGTGAACATAAAGCCTCTAATTAATTGCACTTGATTAATTTATATACTTTAATTATCTCTCCTAGCTGCAGATGGCATAAATATCTGGACAATCTGCTTATTGCTATGTCAGTCATAAAACGGCAGACGCAGTGAAACTATTAGGTGAGGCTAGCTTTGTCACTGGAAAGCACACAGTTGCTGACATTAAAAAAAAAAAAGAAAAAAAAAAAGCCTTGCCTCTGAATAATTTAAAGAGAGCAAATTGCCAGACAACACTGGGGCTCAGAACTGTTATCATTTCTTTGCTGGTGTGTTATGGTGAGTCGCAGAGCAATACACTTTTAGTTACTATCGCTCATACTCCTGAGTGAAGTTAAACTCTGCCAATACTCACGTTTACTGTGCAACATGCCAAAACATCTTGAGGCTTTAATTGAGCCCCACATCGGTGTGACTTTTCTTCATTCTACTTTGCCCCACAGACAGTGGGCGTACTGAACTTGTGCGTGCCTTTTGTTTAAACCCTTTTTCGTTAAACGGTAAACAGCTTGTTGGCATTGTTAGCATTCTTCATTTAAACCAATTCCGACATAACCACAAATGTGAAAAAGCTTGTGCAAAAATAATATAAACAAAAAAAAGAAGGACGTAGAACAATGTTACTTGCAGTTCGCGAAGAAAACCTCCTTCGCAATGATGGAGTGGAATTTCAAAACGTTGCAGCCACAGTGAAACAGCAACGAGCAGAAAGTTGAGAATGGGAGCAGGGTTGGCCAAATAACTTCCCTTCCAAGGGTGCACAAGGGGAAAGATAGCGAGGCTTCTGGGGTTTTACATCTTGATGCTGCTAATGAGGGTGTTTTTAGTATAATTACCCCAACAGGGTGCTTGGCAGTATAATTACCAGAAAGACATTACGAAGGAACATTAGTGCGTCCAGGTACAGTAAATATGTCGAGGTACAAGGTGACGAGGTCTGCTCTTTTTCTGAACTTGGATCTTTTGTTTAGCCAGTTATTTCTCCCACATGTGCCAAACTGTGCTCGAGGAAATTACAGTTTCAATTTATCCTCGAAACAATAACAGGTTCCCTGATAATACATTACATGGAAAAGAGCGGCGAAGGGCTGCGTGTGAACATTTAAATCTGCAAGCGTGTTCTGTCCATTTGTTGGATGTGTGGGGGCCTGTTTAAAAAAAAAAAAAAAAAAAAACGAAAAGAAAAGAAAAGGAAAGAAAAGCCAGAGTCAAGTGGGAGTCCAAACAGTCAAGGTTTTATAGCTGGGACTCGAACTCCAGCAAATCAGCGGCCGCACAGTTGAATGTACTTTATGAAGTAAGTGAATACCTGGCAGGGATGTCTAGCACTCTTGTGTAGGCGACTCCAGACGTATAGTTTAGACCACATAAATGCCACAATGCCTGTAAAAACACCTGGACTTTTTGGCCCCGACTTCAAACATCGCCTGTGCACTCTATTTACCCTCGCAGACCTTTTCATGTGGTCAGGTCGCTCCAAAAAAAAAAAAAAAAAATGATATCAGCCATCAAAGCTGAAGACGTCACACCTGAAATGAGAATGGAGTCGGTATAATTAAAGATGTGTCGGGTTAATTTCTTTCTGACTGTCCGGTTGGGGGCCGGAGGGTTTTGTCTGTTTTCTCAAAATAATAATAAAAAAGGTGGTTTATATGTCTATAAAGTGCAAACATACAAGATAAATTGTAAAATGGTATACAAACATCCATCTTTGTCAAAATCCCTTCACATTAGTTTTACTGTGGTAAATGTGCCGTCCCCAGTTTGATCATACATCTGACGCCTCCACCACACTCAATAACTATAGAAACTGAATTTGGGGATTGGAAGCACAATTTCTCAGACACTGTTGCCTTTACTTTATCTCACCTCCCCTCTGAGCGCAGACTTTTAATCATCCCGATATGATTTAGTCACTTTTAAACAATAATGATCATGGAAGGAGCGTCATTTGGGACGAGGTGATCAATCAGAGGCTCATTCAGCTTTAATTCATGTAGATGCACACCTAATACTCATTACAAAGATGCAATTTCCAGCCAGTCAACACAGATTAATGGGGAACCGTCTCTCCTAGTGTTTCTTTGTGCAGTGCCATGCCTCCAGCAGGATAGATGGCTTTCATACAGACACAACCAAGTCCGGGGGCTCATTTATTTAATAGACACGCTTATGACAAACTGGTGGGCTGACAACATATTCATGAGACGGCAATCAAAATGACACAGAGCAGAGTTTCGCTTTGGGAATCTTTTATTGTTTTGGCTCCACGGACAGGATTTGAGGCACGAACGTTCTTCATTCAAAAGACTTGGAAGAAAGAAAAACGCAAGTCAAAGTTTGGACGGATCAATTACTTTGGCTCGACACTTTGTAAACACTTCAGGCTCACTGGTTTCATTACTCTTTCAAAATAAGAGAAAGTCCCATTACCTAAAGCACATACAGTACATACTTAAGGTTAAGCGTGTGTGTGTGTATGTGTGTGTGTGTGTGTGTGTGTGTGTGTGTGTGTGTGTGTGTGTGTGTGTGTGTGTGTGTGTGTGTGTGTGTGTGTGTGTGTGTGTGTGTGTGTGACATAAGGTCATGGTTAGATACGAGGATTGTCCTCTCTTGGCATAATCCAAATTATTGTTTATCTTATTACATGAAATTATTTTACAGTGCAGATAGAAAAACAAATGGATTCATGGAGAATCTCTCTTCATCTTTTCAGAGCTATTCTAATGTACTAAGTTCCACAAACATTCATTGTGAACAATTTGCAACAACCTCCTCGTAAATAATTGGCCTGTGACCTGATCTGTGGGGTTCCTCTGCACATTTTTGATTTGTAAGAAATAGAAAATATCAACAAGAACTAAAACAAAAACATATATTCCAAATATTTTCATTCTGATGAAATGAACCGGATTCTCATTTCCAATATCCATATGCAATAACTTACACAGTGAAGTGACTCTTTTATGTCGTGATAAGTAGATGCATATGAGTATCGCTATACAAACCTAATTAAATGAGACAAAAAAATATATTGTTTCAAGCTGTGTCGCCAATGAGCATTTGACAATATTTCTGTGTCCTGTGTTGGATAGAGAGAGACAGAGAGAAGACAGAACAATGCGGTGAGCAAAGCTTCTCTCCACCAGCTCAGAAAAATCTATGGATTGTTCCTCTGCAGAGACACTTGTAGACTAGAAATGCTGGCAGAGCTCTAATTTCCCCCCGTACCAGCAGGCGCTGGTGGCATGGCTGAGGGCGGATTACGACGTGGGGAGAGCCGGTCCCGAGGAGCTCCAGGTGGCTGGAGTTGCAGCCGCGCAGCCCTGGGCTATGTCACCGTCTGTGGGCTGGACCAGCATTCCCGGCCCGTGCGCGTTGGCCCTCCCCTTCCTTCTTCCCCCTACATCCTCCGTCTCCCTCGGCATGCCCGGCCATCCATCCTGCATTAATTGGGTTTGGTGCTGGAATCTCCCTCTCACGGCACCCGCTCACGTCCAGCCGCCAGCCGTAAAGACAAGCATGTTTAGCGCAACAATTATGATAATTGCTGCAGAGCACTCAGCTAAGGGAATAGGCAAATCTGATTAAGGGCCCTTCTGCATGATCAAATATTAATCTGATGTGTCTTCACTCTGACCTGGCTTGGAACATAAGAAGCTCTTATGTTCTTATGCATTAACAGATTTGCGCGGGCTGAACTCATAGCGACTAATAATATTGGACGGGCAAAGTCGAAGCGCCGGAGGAATCTTCTGGGAGCAGAATCCACTTACAATAAAACTAAATAAAAATAGCAGGGATAATAATCAGGCTAAGCTTTAGGACGACTCCATTGCTCTAAATTACCATTGACAGTAAACACCTAACACTCAAAATTCCCAGAACCACCTGTTGTACTGAAGGTGTGTGTGACACACACACACACACACACACACACACACACACACACACACACACACACACACACACACACACACACACACACACACACACACACACACACACTATCTTTTGTGTTTTCTTTATCTTTTTCCACGATAGTTCAAATTAAATGACTGCATTGTGAATTGAATATGTTTCAATATATGATTCAAATATATCACAGCAATACCACAAATTATTGCACACACAATGAAAAACAAAAATCTTCAATTGCTGCATATTTTTAGAATTCAGTTATAGCGACGGAGAGCTTTAGGAACTCAGATTTAATAAATGTGTTCATGGTTTGACTGGGAAGTGAAAAGAAATTCCTTTTCCAAACACGGTGGCTGGGAAAACCAGTTACGGAAAAAAAAGAAAAGTATTTGTGTGTAAATGTTTCTGCCAAAACAGTGAATCACTGTCACAAAAATGTGTTTATACGCATCATACCGAGAAATAAATAAATAAATTATGAAGCTATAAAGTTGTTCTAAATGAATCAATAAATACAAATTAAGTCGTTCTCTTCTTGGTGTTCTGTGTCCAACACATCAGTGGTTCAGCTCCATCCCTGAAGTCCAAGAGTGGGGAGCATGCAATAAACAAGATGGCTATGAACCAGACAGCAACTGGCAGTTTTAAGAAGATTAGAATGATATTAAATCAACACAAATACCCAGTATTTAACAACACAAAACAGCTTGTAAGAATCATTGGATTATGAATCTGGATTACATCTCCAGGCCCTGGTTGCTGAGAGGAGGGGGGCGGGTGAGGGGTGGGGTTGGGGGGGGTGTTCGGCACACTTAATCTCCTTACAAAGCATATTTAGCTGGCTATGATTTATACATAAGATAAGGCTTATTCCGAGGTCAAATCTTAATTCAAAACATATTGTTTACTCTGTGGGCTATTAGTGCAACAGATGTCTCTGCTGCCCGCCGCTCTTCCTCACATTAATACATTTTAGCATTAGAGGAAAACAGTTCGGCTGTGAGGATGGGATGCGGTGTGTGCGTGTCTGCGTGTGTGTGGGTGTGTGTGTGTGTGTGTGTGTGTGTGTGTGTGTGTGTGTGTGTGTGTGTGTGTGTGTGTGTGTGTGTGTGTGTGTGTGTGTGTGTGTGTGTGTGTGTGTGTGTGTGTGTGTGTGTGTAAGCCGAATAATGCAAACCACAGGACACACCAAATAACATTAATACATGCAGCACCGCGTATGTAGATGCTGAACAACGGGACACTCGGCCGGGGAGGGGAAACTTGCACAAACACAAAAGGGGAAAACTGTGCGATCGATGAATCTACAACACAACCCAAGTAGAGGGAATTTCTGATCACATCCTGATTAGAGTTTTAATTAATTAAGCAATCTCTATGACCCACAATGTAACTGCTCTGGCGGCGGTTCATCAGATTTCACTCATACCAGCTCTGGACTGCATCAAGTCACTTTAAGTTATAAATCTTAAAAGCATCTCTGTGCTTCAGTGTCTGACGAATAAAACAAGAATTATGTATTTTTTCCACATATTTAAAACTTTTTTTTTACTAATGAACTTCTGAAGTGATGCACAGTAATCCACTGACGCCGTGCATTTAATTTAGAGCATAGTTCTGTGAAACACGTCTAAGACTGTTTGTGAGAATGATCCTTCTTGACTAATATGAGATTAACCCAGATGCTTTGCAAAGGAATAAAAAAAAAAAAAAAAAAAAAAAAAACATGCTCACTACGAGGTTCCTGGTGAATGCATGAAAATACAGTAAATAAAAAAAAATAATGTGTGTGTAACATCTAACAAATTTGAATATCTATGCAACCTGTGAAGCAGATACTAATTGTTAGTGAAATAGGATTTATGTTTGCGTGTGTTTGCTGTGGCAGGAGGAAACTCACACATTAGATGAACATGTAGAGAGAAGTAAAAAAAAAAAAAAAACTACATACTGAGCACTCACTGTACTAGCAGGGGTGCATTAAATACCTGTGATATGAAAAATTGCTTTTAATAATCCAAAATTAAAGAAAGAAAAAAAACAGTTTTTAAAGGTGGAAACAGTTTTGAGGAAACATTTTAATCCAAAATATAAAGAAATCATTTGTAAAATGTGACGGAGAACGTCGCTGCAGCTGATGAGTTGTAGTTTCTGAATATGGCGACCAACGGCGGCAACAAACGGCGACTGCAACTTTTAAAAGCTACAGAAATACTCTTACAGCACGACAGTGTCAGGTCGACTATCATGAATGGACTCGTGTTTTTATCTTCCCCACAAATAAATCCATCATATCAGAGCTCCTAAATAAATTCCAGACTGAAAACACTCAACTTCACGCATCACTTCTATCATCGGCGGATCTCATGAGATCCTGGTCTGTAATTCCACGGAGAAACCAGGAGCAATATGATGTTTTACGTTAATGGTTAAACTCGGATACAATTAAACAAGCACGGTGTAGTCAGTCATTACATGAACCAAAACAAATGCAAAAAAAACCCTAAACATTTTTGTCTACCTGTGTTAAATAGTAATGAGTATTTGTTTTATTTCACAGAAACTGCCACCGCAGGTTTTAGTGTGATCAGGGTTTCAGTTTAAAAGGAGAGTAATTTGTTTGATTGGGAGGAGAGGACACCTCATTTTAGCTGTCAACTCACTGAATGTGTGTTATTGCATTTTTTAAAATATATATCAATGCAATTTGAAGGATTTTGTAACAGAAATATTATTATTTTTTTCCTAAGGTGTGAAAGAAGTACCTCCAGCAATGAAACAGGCCCAGGCTGTGAGCTCAAGTGTGGCTTCCAAAAAGTACAGAAAATTATTCTTTCTCTGCGAGTGGAGAAAGCCCGACTACTGTCAACCTGCAGTGGCTCCACAGCCCAATCCAAACACTGAAATGGGAGAGGAGATTGAGTATGTTGGTGGCACGCTGCATTGCACCCTGATGCCACAAGCTGACTGGTGCTGGACTGGCCACGGCTCGTCTGCCCGGGCCAGGGAAGGTCGGTAATCCTTCCTGGGGACGCTCGAGGGAAGAGTGACAGCTCCGGTGTGTGTGTGTGTGTGTGTGTGTGTGTGTGTGTACTTCCTGAAACCACGTGTGAGCATATTTGAACAGAGGGCTGCTTCTCTGCCGTCTACGTATGTCTCTTGTTTGGTCCCCTTCACCAAACACACACACACACACACACACACACACACACACACACACACACACACACACACACACACACACACACACACACACACACACACACACACACACACACACACACACACACACACACACACACACACACACACACACACACACACACACACACACACACACACACACAATTGGATTATAGCAGCACCCCTCTAATTCTGAACTGGACCCAAAGATTTAATATGCCACTGGAATTTGATACATGCCTCAGTTTGGGATCTCATGACCTGCAGCTTGTGACCTGCTGTTGAATCAGTTATTAACTCTTTGGGAGCATATTAATGTTTTTGCTTACACACATTACAAATTAAACATATATGTATGAAAAAAGATTCAGCAACATTTCTCGATATAACATAACACTAGATATTCAAAATGACTAAACAACGAATATGAAATTATAATTCTATAGAATTTGTACTTTTCAGTGAATCAGTGATTAATTCTACCACAATTATGTGAAACTTCAAGAAAATTAATTCAATAAATAATACAACAACCTATGAATTTGTAAGACGTTGCTGGTTCATATATTAGCAATATCACGTCCTTCATTTCTTTCTACACACTTCATCATGCTGAAGTACATTTATCCTAACATGATTGTTTTTTTCTTCTTCTCAGAAAGCATCGTCTTCAGACGACATAATACTACATTGTCATACTCCTGATATGACTTTTAGAAATACCAGATTCTGTGGCTTGGACCCAGGACACAGCAGAGATGTGCTGCTACAAGTGGCCGAGGTTTATTTCCACTTTGGTGCACATGCAGCCCGGGCAGGTGCACTCAGCCCACCGTGGGGTATCAGGTATCCCCTTGGCCGAGGCCTCTCCCATTTGTCATGGTGAATGAGTGGTCTGCCTGACTGCACTTTCTCATTCCATTTCCTCCCAGGCTGCGCTGAGGCCCTACCACCCACTGTACGCTGTCATTTCTTTAACCCCTTTTCCATTCACATGAAGTGTGGGCAATAATGCTCTCTCACATTCCTCCTTTCAATAGCTTACACGCTACAGCTCCCCTGCCCCACCTCATCCGACGACGCCTCCCCCCTCTGTCGTCCTCCTCCACACACACACACACACACACACACACACACACACACACACACACACACACACACACACACACACACACACACACACACACACACACACACACACACACACACACACACACACACACACACACACACACACACACTTACTTCTCATCTCCTGGTCAGCCTACACCTCCCCTAATGGTGTGAAAAACAAATGTCATCCGTTTGACAAGTCACGGGTGTTGCACCGAAGAAAAAAAAAAAAAACAAACAACAAAAAACACCCAATAAAATTTGGCTGAATAATAATTATTGAAAAAGTAAATAATTTGAGAGATTACTTCAGTGTATAAAAAAAAAAAAAAGTAATCGAAAACAGCTGCTTTAAATGTAACCAGAAAAGACATGAAGAGAGACAACAAGGCCCTGGCAGATGCTCGCAAGCTTAATTATTAACCTCTTCACAGGAAAAATAAAGGCGTGCTCTCTCTCTCTCTCTCTCTCTCTCTCTCTCTCTCTCTCTCTCTCTCTCTCTCTCTCTCTCTCTCTCTCTCTCTCTCTCTCTCTCTCTCTCTCTCTCTCTCTCTCTCTCTCTCTCTCTCTCTCTCTCTCTCTCTCTCTACCTCTCTCTCTCTCTACCTCCCTCTCTCACTGGCGTCTCCTCTTAGTCCACTTCCAAAGAAAGATGTTCGTGGTGCTCTTACTTACATCCACAAAACCGCCCACAATCCATGCTAGCTGTGATATTTGGCCCAGCTGATCCTACCCCACCAGTTAAAAAAAAAAAACAACAACAAATAAAAAAAAAACCAGCGAGAGCCCAGCGCCACTCTCTCCGCAACTGTACGAGGGAACTGGAACGGAAAACATTGTCTGTTCCAACCCAGTGAGGGAGGGAAAAAGAGGTAGAGCACCAGTGAGGGCAATTGCAGAACACCCCGAGCTCATCCCATAAAGAAACTTTGCTTCTTTCCCTTTTTTCCCCCTCTTGTGAAAAAAAAAAAAAAAAGAAAACCAGGAAATCTCCACTTATTTCAACAAACATTTGCCTCAGCTCAGGAACTAAGCCACGCTGTTTTTCTTCTTTTTTTTTTCTCCTCTCTTTTAAAAGTGCAGTGGATGTCTGTGGAGGACTAAGGAGAGCATATGTTGTCTCGCTCCCCCACAAAGGCAGTGGGAAGAGATTGCAGCACCATCTGCTGGCAGAAACTGTCAAGGGAGGAAAAACAAAGCTTGCTGAGATGAGCCCAAATAAAGAGTTTAAGGTTCAACACTCATCGCATCTGTTTGGTCCTTTGGATTGAAAGAAAAACGACGTCAATCTAACTGAACGGGGGGGGGGGGGGGGGGGGACGGACGAAGGAACAAGTGTACGTCAGCCCTATAATTCAACTTCAAATCACTAATTTGCAGAGGTAAAAGTTCACGAAGGCCTCCTCCTCCTCCTCCTCCTCCTCCTCACATCACATTCATAACTCTGACTTCGAGATGTATAAACAACCTCTTTCGTTCTTGCCCTCATTTCCTTCGGTGGATCCCTCGGACAACTCATAACGACTTAATCAGCCTGATTGCACATTCATCACTGTGATCTGTTTCTCTCGCTTTTTATTTTTTCAACTGACGAGGGGAAGCATGTTTTACTTGGGAAATGAAATATTTGGTGACCTGCTCCTTCTGCCCCGACGCTGGAGACAGAGGCCCTCCAGCTGAGTAAACAGCAGCGCTGCACAGTGGACAGGTAACAGTGAGCGGCCACTCTCCTCAGCAGCGACCAATAACAGCACACTGATGTCATAGTGGAAGAAAAACATGTTTTTCTTTCTTAATTGGAGCAATGGCTTGGCTATTATAAAGTCACCTCTAAAAATTGTGCTTTAATTCCCCAAACCAGAACTTCTGAGGCATAGAGCAAGGTTTCTATATCTTGTTAAGCTGTTTTCATCTCTGACATTAAATCCTGACTTCTATCGTCTATCACTATTCTGTTTTATGGCGCTCTGCCTAAATTTGCCCATACACGCCTGACTCTCACACCCCCGATGTGGTCAATAAAAGTAGAAACGGGTTGGAGCAACTCTTAAGTCCCTCAGCATCGAGAGACATGCAGGGCAATGGGGAGATTCTACAGTAGCCCTCCTCCATGAACCCACAGCTCATGCACCACAGCCACAGAAGTTCAAGGAGAATTAGGTTCTTTCCTTGGGGTCCATTCAGCTCACTTCAAAGACTGTTATGAAAACCAGCAAGCCTGGAGGGCTTGGACGATGTTGGGAAAATGAAGAGAATCAATATCTTTGAAAGACAAAAGGGAAGAATTATGTAAATGCATCATGATTTTAATTGCGTTTTGTTTTTTTCCCCCCCTGCAGCAGAGACTTGTTGACATGACCTTGTCGATCTGAGACGTTCTGTTGTTCAAGCGATGTTTGTATTACTGAAATGTTACAGCGAGGGATTTTATGAGAGCAAAGAGACGAAAGGCATCAGAGGCATTGACACATGTTAATCCTTGAGGTAGCCGAATGCGAACAGGCAACGCTTCTGCATCACGCCCCCTCACCGTCACGAGGAGGGCAGAGCTGAGGATCTCAGCTGCAAAGCTTCAACCAACACAAGTTGATCGGGGCTTGTGAACAGGTGACACCTCGAAACACTCCGGCTCTCTGCATTCACTCCGAGGTAAAAAATTGATGGCGCTGTTCTGTATGTGCAAAGAGACGGCGCGTTGCTTCAGCCATATGTTCACAATATCTGTTTTGCTCAACATAACTCAGTCATTTATGTACAAAGCCTGCTGAGGGGTAAACCTCAAGACAAAGGGAGCCATGTATATCACGAAGGTGTTAAACACAGCATACTAAATATCTCATTTTTATCATCACGAGCACCTGTTCCAGAGTACTTCTCCGGGGTGCTTTTTTGACTGACACTTACAAAAATAACCGAAACTATACAACTGAACAGAAAGCCCTCAACGAGACGAAATTCACGAGGACTTCCATCGCAAGCATCTGTGCACAATTAGAAGGGGAGGATTGATGGAGATAGATTGGCTTTGCCTGATCAGGGTCTATTGAATTCCTACCTCTCAGCTATCCTCAAATGACCAGTCAGCACTTACACACCCATATTGTGTCTATAAGCGTGAATTGATTTATATTGCTGCAAAGCATCCCCAAGACATTGAAAGCAGGCCATTGGAACCCAATACCAATTAAATATGTTTGTTTCTGAGGAAATGGCCACTCAGTACACGGGATCAATGTGGACATCACAGGTCAGGGCAATACATTTCTGCTGAAAAGTTGGAGCGTCTCATCTGCCACCCAACAGCCCTCTGCCAACAGGAAGTGGGTGGCAATAAAAACGGGCAGGTTCCGACTGGTATGTAGGTGAACAGGCGATTCTTTCTAGGAGTTTAGTGCAGCCCTCACAGTAAATATGTGGGTATCTACAGATATTACAGGACATTTCTGAGCCTTGGCTTGAATTAGAGGCTTTGATTATAAAGCAATAATCACAGGCAGAACTCTAAACAGAGTACTGTAATGCAACCCTATCAATATTCATATGCAAATCTAATTAAAGACCATATTAATTACCCAGGCCCGAATGCCCCTGCTGAAACCAACACCTGGCAAAGCCCACGGAGAGGATATCCTTATGCAAGCATGCCTTATAGATTGTTGCTTTTCCCCCCCTTGCTTTTACTGCGTGCGTCTCTGAGGACCTTTTGAATCCATATTAATTTCCTCTCTGGCAGTTATGTGGGCAGGGTATGAACTGTGCTATTTCACTTTTAATCTGTCAGTAATTTAGTAATGTGTAAACTAATTATGCGGCAATATTAATGTAATTGGTACTGGGAGCTGTTCAAAAAAATCAATGTGTTTGCAGAGAATGCAGTAAATTGCATTGGGTTATTATAATCATGTGTCAAGAGCTGATTATGTTATGAAACTAAGGAGAAGATGTCAGCCACAGGTCAATACCAGCCAGCTCCATAAAATCTATGCTTCTCCATTCATTAGAGTACCTCCTCCACTTCCTACACTACTCCAACTAGGCTGTCAAAATGTATTTGATAGAGAGATTTAAAGAGATTTAAAGACTCTGCAATACTGCGAGCCGTGTAAATGATATAATTATATCAGGTGTTCATATTGTATACATGTATAAAGTTTTAATAAATGCTCATAAATGGAATCATTTCGAGAATGAACACGCTTTTCACCAGATCACGTCAGTTCAAAACAAATGAATCTATGAGGCAGGTGTCAAATTACAAGCAGTATTAACAGAGTAAGCACTGCTTACCAGAAGCTATGCTAAATTATATGTGATACTATTGACAAAAAAGTCTAGATTGTTTTTGAGCAGATATGCTAATGGGCAATATATATTTTTCAAACTTTTTCTATTGTGCAATATTTATGAATTACAATTAAATCAAATAAAAAATAAGGGGAAAGTCTCCATCTGGATGAATAACGTTGACTAATTTTGTCTGATGTTGAAATCCAAAGTGAACTCTCTCGGACTGAAAGTCAGGAATTTCTTTGGACTGCCAAATTCACCGGTTCATACTGTCCCAAAATGACACACAAGTTGCTTCCAATAGAAAATAAAAAGGCTAAGAAAATCAGGAAATCAGTCTCTACATACTGAAAAAGAAGAAAAAAAAAATTTGCAGTTTAAAAGTTTACACAAATGGAATTGGATTACCATTTCCATTCACGATAAGCGCGACACTTTGCTGTTTGATGAGACTGGCAGCGAATACTGAGGGACGCAACACTGAGTGAGTCGACTCGCTCTGGTAGCAATTACCGCTGTCGCGGGTTATGATTGATGGCCTTTGTTTACAGTGTTTAAAAGGGGAGACAGATTTCAAAACATCATTTTGTGGTACCCATAAATAATTGGGTCTAACCTGATTGTTAACCAGGAATAAAGACTTTTGCAGTTGCCCCCAAAAGGTTCTACAATCAAACAGCAATAACACGTCCAATCTTCACCATGAAATGATGTCCGTTTTATAAACCCGCTCATACGTCTTCGCTTGACAGCTTTCAGCCAACTGTGACAATTACTGGATGAGACTGTACGAGTGGTTCAGGACTTTCCTCCTGCGAAAATGATTAAAATAGAGCATCTTGAAAAGAGTGTAGGCATTTTTAAATACATGCAACGCTCAATCTTGGGAATTTTCTAAACTACACGATGATTAAAGAGAGTGGAAGACGGAAAAATTCAAGTTCCCATGAAAATATATTCTCTACGAAAAAATCAACTCTATTTGTCATACGTCTCACACACTAGATTTGCAACTTAGAGGAAAGTCTAGAGAATTTTCTCCGTATGAAAACAAACCATCTGTTTGTGAAACGTCCCCCCCCCCCCTGCCCCCGTCTGATACGTCTCAGACGTGTTTGGCTGACACTGGAGTCAATGAGTCAATTGAAGCTTGTATTCCACAGTGAAGGCATTTAGATGAGACTCAGGCCCATCCCGTGAACAAGGAGCACATCTCTCTGTGACTCCAGCAATGGATTTTTCTATAGCTGGCAAAGAGGCTGCAGTTACGCCCACTCAGGGCCCCGTTACACTGCACTGCCTGGGTTTACCATGCCATCTCAACAGGCGTGATTGTTCTCTAATTTATGGAACTTTTACAAGTGGATTTATTTGCTCTATTTGATAAGCTATAATGAATGCAACATAACACCTAAAAGTGTTCTTCAGGAAATGAAATGACACAAACAATATATCTTGTGTCACAAACGCAGACTTTGACTAATGATGTGGTCATCCTGCCTGGGAAAAAAGCAACACCTGTTTTCTGCGTAAAGCAGCATCAGTGACTCTTCCTCTCTCTCTCTTTTTTTTTTTTGCCTCTCCTCTTTTTGACAAGATCCCAGGGGTTTCTCACTGGTCCTGAGTGGCTTGGCTGTGGGTTAGCAAGGACTACTGAAACATCCTTTCACTCCCAAATCACACTAAACCTCTCTCCTGTTTAACAAATTGCCTGAACCACGGAATTCCTTGTCTAGGGAAGGCTTGATCAAGCTTTGAAGTCTGCAGGTCAGTGTGAGGCCAGCATTTGAAGTCATGGCTGAGGTTGGACTGAACTCATTTTCTCTGGTGAATCAACAAAAGTGCACTGTGAGCACTTTACATTTTCATAGGTTACTCAAAAATCCTTTTGACAAGATGTTTTTCTAAGTATTCATCAACACTGTGTTCATTAGTTTCAAATGTTATTAACACAATAATCACAAATTCTGCAAAACATGCCGATCACATTGTCCAGAAGGGAGCAGCTGAAAGAATACTGCCGTACTCGACTTTCTGCTGCTACTGTTTGCTTTCACAAACACCAGCGTCTGTAGAAAGGGTCAAGATGAGCTGCTGAACTTCAAAATGGGCAGGGGAAAGGTGAAGAAAGGTTATTTATATGACGTTCAACATGGCACGGTTGTCAGCGTTTGACTTGCTGGTTTGAAACTGACGATTTATTTGGACTTTACAGACTCTGGGGTTTACAGAGGAATTCCCGAACAAGAGAAAATATCCAGTAAGCAGCGGTTTTCTGGGCCAAAGTGCCCTGTAGAAGCCCGGAGTAAGAGGATAATGGCTCGACTGGTTCATAATAGAAAGGGAACAGTAAGTCAAATAATCACTGGTAACCACTAAGATATGCAGAAGACCATCTCTGACTGCAAAACAACCGGGTGCCAGATAAAAACAGGAAACTACAGTTTTACCAAAATTGGACAATAGAAGATTGGAAACATGTTGCCTGTTGTCACATTCACAAGCTGGAGTCAGAATTAGCAATAACCAGGTAAGCATGGATCTGTACCTGGAAGCAACGTTTCAGGTTTCTGCTGGTGTGAAATGATGTGGGGGAGATTTTCTTTTCACTCGGTATCAACAGACAATGTTTTAACATCATTGTCGCTGACCATGTCCATCCCTTTATGACTATTTTGTGATGCTACCATTCGGGTCAATAACACAAATGTCATAAAGATCAGATCCTCTCAAACGTCTTGAAAATTAGAATGAGTTTCGTGCACTCCAATAACCTCCACAGTCACAAGGTCTCAATCCAACAAAACGGTTCTGGGATAATTGGCAACATAACAGGACATTTGCTTCATGAATGCGCAGCAAACAAACCTGCAGCTCCTGTGTGACGTTATGTCAATATGGACTAGAATCTGTGAGGAACGCTTCCAACTGCTTGATCAATCTATGCCATCAAGGATTAAAACAGTTCTGAAGGCAAAACGGGATCAACTACGAAGGTGTAAACTCAGGCTCATTCTATTGTCATCCGAATAATGCATAATAATAAGAAAACATTGTTCCCAGGTCCCGGTGTAGCAAGATAAAATAACAATAGAGATAAGATGATGAGAATAAACTAGAATAAACTCAGCGAAGTATACATACAATAAGCTAAGATTAAAATAAATATTTATGTAATCTATACAGTATTGCATGTGTGCAGCAACCAACAAGAGTTCAAGGTGATGTTTGGTGCAACAGTTCATCTACAGCAGCAGTCCATGTGCCACAAAAGACTTTTGACATGTTGGCGTCAGGCACATGGTCAAAATGCATCATTCAGTGTTGAATCAGCTGGTGAGAGTATCAGAGTAACGGTTACCTAATGGTCCAACAATAAGCTTACTGTGGTACGTTAGTGTAGATGTGATCTTGAAAGAAGGACATAAGGTCTTACTGGACATGGTGATGTGAGTACAGAGCAACGAAAGTGTCTTTACAAAAAAAAAAAATAACTGCTTTGATCAAGTGTTTTTTATTAGTCCCAGCTTGTCCTCCTTTTCTTTTCTTTTAAAATATGAATAATTTAAAAAGGTGCATATAATGCATTAAAACTGCGCAGTAGTGCAAGGCCAAATTAAATTCCTAAGTGATTTTTACACTCAGCCCCGACAGGAGGAAGTGTTTTCATATCGCACAATGCAAAATGTGATGTCGCCGCCCAAATTACCGGCCAGAAAGCAAAGCTTGCCTGAGTCCATTTCCTCCCTCAGCGGTTGCTGGGCATGGAGTCCCGTGGTGAATGATTGGCTCACTGTAGAGCTGGTCAGGCAGAGGAGTGATTCGTTGAAGCTAAGGTCACCGGCAGATGATGAGGCTAATTACTCTTGCTTTGCACTTTACCTGCTAATTATTTGCTTCCGTAATTACACCCCTTAATACCACACCACCTTCTGGAAACGATGTTCCTATAACAATCTCCTGTAGTCGCAGAAACAGCCCATAAATTTGTATTTCGTGAAAGTGGTAACAATTTTTATTTTTTTTTTTTTAAAAACGAAAGAAATCAGTTTGATCAGTGACAGCGGTTTCGGAAATGCTGAAATATCCCTTTGCTGAAATATCCCTTTGCACCCTGCCCTGCGCCTCGTGCTAGGACAAACCGCTCCAAATGTTCGTCTTCGCACCGCATTTTTTTCCAGCAGGAAATCGCATGCAGGAGTGGAAGAAGGTATATGGTGGAGGGAGGGCAATCATTGAGTGACTCATTAATTCTGCATAATCACTCTTTCAGACACGTTTCTGACACTTCCTCTGTCTGTGCCTCACACTGTTAACAAGCTAGCGCGCTTGGCAAACATCGCAGCAGCAGCAGCGTTCAGCAGCAGCTTCGGATGGTAGCGATGCTTCGGTGCTCGACACCAGAGAAGTCAGACGGAAGTAGGCAGCGGAGGAGCCAGAAGATAGACAAATGCTGCAGTGGTGGGAGCGGGCTGGCTAAAGACCCCTGGGCTCAGGCAGAGCTAGATTTACCCTTATGTGCTCGTCTGTAGGAGCCATGGTCATTGATCGAGGCTGGAGAGCCATGGAAGCCGCCATTTAGGCTGGAGCAATACAACTGTGATGGTATTGATTGATGAGGCTGCTCCTGTTAATATTATTTATGGTGAGGTAGGGGTACACAGCTCTCTGGAAGAGAGCCCCCCCCACCATAATAAGTGGTAATTGATGGCATGGAAGGCCAAACCTCCCTCACTACGCTTTCCCCCTCCACTCACTGACCCCAGTCCTGTGAAAGTCAGATAGATTGCCTCTAACACAGTTATGATTGATATTATCAGATTACATAACCCGCTACAGAAGCCTTGTGGGCCTACTCAAGTGGGCACATTGATTTTTGATTAGGACGCCACTCAACACATCTTAGAAGGAGCAGGGAAAATACATCCTGCAGATCAAGCGGCTTTTCGAGATTCTTGAAGAGATGCTTCCCGACTCGAGGCTGATACAGAACAGTCTGTCCCGAGTTACAATGATGCTGCTGCTTTGATTGTAAAAAATAAAATAAAATAAAAGGTGTTATTATTCAAGAGCTCTGTATAAAACCAAAGGCTGAGGGGGGTGGCAGAAGAGCTCATTGTGAAAGAAATTAGATTTTCATATCATGTCACTATGAAGCGTTAACTTGCTGTTTGATAAACTTGTTTGTTTCCTTTCTGTCCTACGCTTTTCCCTTTTACTGTCCCCTAACACCACCTGGGGCAAACAGTAGACCGTCACCCGTGAGTCTGGATCTGGAGAGGTTTTGTCTTGGTAAAAGGGAATCAGCCTTCACTGCTGTCCTCGGTGCTTACTCATGTGGAATATTAAGGTTTTTCTCCGATTAAAAGCATCACGAGATGGTGATGTTGTAATTGGTGCAACATAATTAAATGGATTGAACTGAATTTCAATTGACTAGAATAAAACCTCAGACCTTTATTCCCTTCTTTCAATGCTCATTGAATGAGAAAAAGAAATGATTAAACTTACATTTGTTTACCTGACTTGCAGGCATCAATCATTTAGTTTTCATAAAAGCGCTCCACATCAAAAGTTAATTCCTTAAAACATAACTACTTTCTGGGAATGGGTAGTCGGGGTAGTCTGGGTAGTCACTACAAAAGCAATCAATTTCTGGGCCGTCTTCCTCTAGATTTGCATGAGCCTACATGTGTTTTTCACCGTCAATAAACCTATGTAAGGTGCAATTGAATATTGGCTATTTGTCTCCTCTTCATAGAAAAAGTCTGAAGCTGCATCCCCAGATGGCTTTGAAAAAAAAAAAAACTAATTAAAAAACTTTCGTTAACAAAAAAAAAAGAAAAATCAAAGGAAACTCAAGCTGCTAATGCTCACGCATCAATAGTGAAGCTGAACTAATTAAGTCCGAACTCATACTATGTAATGTCAAGCGGTAGTTTTTTGTATAATGCTGGAAATCCTGTATTTTTACTATAAAACTTGATGCTGAAGGCTATTGGGGAAACACTACTCAAACGTCCTGTGATGGTTGGACCTTCTAGAAAGTGCGCTTTAGGCCTTGTTTACACAGCAACATTTTCAAGCGAACACTGAAAACTTGTGTTGTGTTTTAGGTGTCCGTTTACACAACAACTGTGCTTCAGAGCCACTGAAAGTAAGTTTTTGAAAACGCTCCGTGTCCTAGCAAACAGGGGAAAACACAACTTTTCTGAAACGCAGCTACCAGGCATGCGCACCACAACCGTAGCAAATTCGTGAATAGATGAGCAATAACAATGTTTGCCTCCAGAGTGTCATAACTCCTCGTCCATATTATCCTGGGACTTGATGTTTCATCATTGAAATTGCAATCCAACTTCATGGTCTGTCCATACAAATGTCCTTGTATTCGCCACTGTAAACGATGACATTGTATTGTTCTCGACACCGCGTGTGTGTGTGGTTTCATCACAAAAGCAACCAACAACACCGACTAGTGGCCTAACATGTCATGTAGTGTACACGCAAAACTTTTCTGAAAATGCAAAAAAGATGTCATTTCACTGGAGACTTTCATTTTTTTTTTAAATAAATGTGTGATTGAAACTCCACTTTTGGATTTTTATTACAATTTCCCCAGATTAATGACACAGAATAGCCTTATAACCATTTATTTTCTAATCTCCATCAAGGTTTTCATCATGCATCTCTCGCTTAACAATGTACTTGTAGATCCAGGAAGCAGGAGGCTTTCTAAAAGTACCGGCACTGTAAATGGCTCAACTGTTGCGTGACCGTGTTTGGAGTCATCTCACCCCACCTCAAGAGAAAAAAAAAAAAAACTCAATTACTGCTGACAGATGGACTGCGTCCAACAGATCTCAAAGGCGTTCTGTAAGTGAGGCGCAATTTTCATTTGCAGCTCCCGCTGAGATGAGATCAAAAATTTGTATGATAAACATATTAGCGTTTCCCTGGGGGTCTGTCACAGTTTGTGCCTGCGCTTGACATCGAGGCGATGGTAAAGAGAGGGGGTGAATGTGTACCTGAGAAAGTGCGATGAAGGCTGTGATTAATGTCTCCTCATGACTTTTCTGACACCTCCGCCATAATGGCTCCTTATTTTCGAAATGGCTAATTATCATTTCATTTCACTTAAGAATTTTGTCGTCGACTTTTTACTTTTTTTTTCTTTCCCTCCTTCGCTCGCAAGGTCGCGTTCAACTTGCACGAGAGCGGTGGAATCTTTCATTTCCACTTTGACGGCAACTGAATACAGGCAGCAATGAAATATTGGCGAGGCAGCTGTGAAGTGACCTCTGGCTGACCAGCGGGAGAAGGAACAAGGCAGGAGTTATGTAGCTGGGAAGTACATCTTAAGGTAGAGGCCGGGGGACGCCACCCGCATGAACGGCTCCGCTCATTCACAACCACAATATTTCCAGATTCTGCAGAGGTGACGTGAAATGAAAACAACACAAGGCTAAAGAAAACCGGAGGGGTTATTTTAGTTAGGCGCTTGCTGCTGGTTGCAAAATGCACTTCATAACTCAATAGAAATCACCAGGAGAAGCACGCAACTGGATGTGTTGCAAACCAATTCATTTGATATGCTGAGATACTGAAACATCGTGCGGTGGAGGTGATGGCATGTCGCGTCTGTTTCATATGATTCATATTTCACCAAGTTGAGTGCCGCATCATTAAAGTATGACCAGAGATGATTTCCTTTCACCCGCAGGCCGCCCTGAGCTTGATAAACTAAAGCATTTCTCAGAACAGACTTGTAAATATAACAAATTGTTCCCCTTGTGCATTTCCCTTATTGTTTTATTGCATGTATGGGCAATCTTCCAGATAGAGTTGAATCGATCGGTTTAATGATCTTCAGTCCCTCCAACGCCTTTCCCTCATTCACTAACAGCCCCCCTTCATAACCCCTCAGCACCCGGCGTCCTAACCCCCTGCCTCTTTATCTCACCCTCGCTCTCATCAGCGCAGAGTAAAGCTGTGAATATGAACATTATGAGCTTTGGGTTCAAAACGTAATGGTTCACAAATCAGCCGCTATGGATTTTCTGCTACTCCGATCAATAGTTGCTGGAAGGGGGTCATGATTTCCAGCTTTCAGATATACTTCTGTTCCCAATTCATATAAGTGAGTTAAACATGGCACTGGCGAGTTCGAATAGTTAAACAGCAAAGTCAAATTGACTGAGGAGCAAACTAGTTTCCCTCCAGCATGCCTTCTTCATTGTAATCTTTGAGAGCAAATAATAAAACAAAGAATATATTATGGTGAAACTGACATTTTGAATAAAGCTTACTGTTGTGTCATAGGTGCTGGTATGTTTATACAAGTGTTACAACTGCAAATGACTTTAGATTAAACTGTTAATATGACATAATACTACTTAACCCAACCCATTTTATAATATATCATTGATTTCCGAATAGCTTCATATTAAGAAGGGAGGCAAAATATATGACAAATGTATCATAATGGTGATACCAGTAGTAGATTATTAAGCATTTCCACACACTGTGCATTCATGCTCTGCATGTCAACGTATCTGTCCAGTCAGGCTCTAAATGTCCTCCCACTGGGTCATTCTGAGTGTTTGAGTTCACAAAATCTGGACAGAGCTTCATGAGCACTGGTAGGAGAGACGGCGATATGTGAGGGATATAAGTTAGGGACACGAAAATGAGCACAAATCTGAAAGCACAAAGACATTCAGATCATCCACCTAAGCGTTTGTATTTATTGCAAATCACATTACTGCAATACCCGAACAGTATCATATATTGCATGTTCACATAATATTGTATATATTATTAGCTTTGTGTGGCATGAGGGTTGGCAGCACAAAAAAAAAAAGTAGCAATCTGAGCATCATTATATTGATCTTGCAAAGTAGTTAAAGCTCTGTGAGACCGGGGGCATATCTCCACACTTTAAAAACCAGAGGTTCAACCATCTCAGAAATGAATCTAAAAATTACTACCCTGATTATTTCAACTGGTGCAACTACTAAGATAAAACTGCCCCGAATGGTAACAGTGCAGCTCCACTGTATTTACTGCACATCCAGCCAGAAGTGCATGAGCATGACCAAACTGTTCCCAGCATGACTTGGAGTTCTTGTCTATACAGGAGACTTCTCCAGCAAGGCAAAGAGAAACACAGGGCTGTTCACTGTAGGACGGCCTCACATGATTAATGACCTCCAATTAGGGTCTGGATGGCAGGTTTCATGGCTTCCTACTGCCCACGCCGCCCCCAACCAATGATAATCTCTCTCAGGCATGCCTCAGCAACTCAACTCCCTTACATCAACAACATCCCAAAGTAGGACAAGATGCTCTGCTGTCCACACAAGACTGGACTCTGTTTTCCTCTTTATTCCACCACATCATCATTCCACAAATATCATTTGGTTTCACTGGTTTATCAAGCAAAGCAACGTTTAAGACACAGAGATTTGTTAGGTCTTAGAAAGGTAGGGTTAGTTTGCTCTTTTTTTCCCCCTCTTTTGTTTATGTAGTTAAAACAACTCCTAAACGGGATTTATACAGTTACATCAGCTGAGTGTTTTAAATTCTACTGCAACCGTAGTAAAGCCCGATTCTCTTTAAATAGCATAGTAAAGTCTAACATTTAGGCCTCAAATACAAGTCAGGGCTTGGGAATTAGTCCTCCACCTGCAGCCTGGTTAGAAATTAGTTTCATGCAAATATGACTTAAAAATGTATTTCTGGGATGTTTCTGAACAAGAAATCCAAGTTTTTGTTGTTTTTTTCTTTTTATTCAGGATTGTTCCCAAATGTTTTCAAATCATTGTTTGACATTTAGGAAGAATATTACTGGACCTGAACAAACAACAAGGATATTCTAATTAACTAAAATATAACATCAAAACACTATGGGGGTCAACTGACTTCTTATTAAGGGAATCCATATTGTTGATATTTTGATTTCTATTATTATCATTTGCTAGTGAAACTATTTGCATGAACGTCCAGTCGCTTAGGTAGAGAAACAAGGAAATCAGCAGTGTTACATAGTCACCTCCTTACACGACAGGCATTGGCACGATATCAACTGAAAAGCAACCCCGGTGTGCAAGAGTCTCTTCACACTTACTCTTGCTCTGGTGCACTTTGATTAAGTCCAAGTTATTTTGCAGGATGTACATCACAACACTTGTCCAGCATGACTTTTATGTAGATGGTGAGAGGAATTAGACCCGAGTGCGAAGAAATCAATGTAGGTCCAAACCAGATATCCACCTCACAGTGTGAACACAGACTTAGGTTTTGTAAAGCAGTAGTGAGTCTGTGCTCGTCTATCACACAACAATTTCATCAATGACCACCAAGCCAAATATAACCAAAACCTGAAATAAAAAGTTCTACTCTTTTGAGTTTCTGCTTTATTCTTTGCTCTCAGATGGTGGAAGTATTCTACTAAAAAACCCTGAAAATGAAATAGAAAGAAACATCTTACAAAGTGAAATGGGACAGAAACCTAGCAGCAGCCGGATTGACGACATCCAGATTACCGGGATGTTCAAGCACCAAGAGAAAAGTTTCACATTTTCTTCCTTTCAGGAGAAACCATTCATGGATAATCTAAGTCATCTTGGATCCGAGTGGTTTAAGCGTAGCTCTGAGTCATCAGCTCTCTAATCAATGCGTCTTAGCAAAAACTTCAACTCACCATTCAAAGAATGTTAAAATATTGAAAGCTCAGGAGTTTGGTAGTTTCAGTGTTATGAAGCGTGTATTTCAGACCCACTCACAAAGTCCTCAACATTACAGAAATGAAGACGTCCCAGCTTCACAATACAAACTATATCGGTGTTTTCAAACATATTTTAGTTCAGAGGCCATAGACAGTCCAATTACACTTTAAGTGGGCCAGACTGGTAAAATAGTGCCATAATAACCTTTGAATGTAAATACAATAAAGGTTTACAGAGTATACCTGATGGAAAAAAGACAATTTTAATGAAACCTTCTAGTGCAAAATCCTGACAACATGGCAATGCCGGTTTGCTGACATTGATGCAGTGCCCTTTCATGACAGCGCTGCTGATATCTTTGTTTATCTGTGTTTGCTACTCTTTAAGAAATGTGTTTCAAAAATCAATGTTTTCTTTGAATTTTGTGGTGGTTTGGGGGGGGCTGGGTTGGCGCTTCTTGTGGCCATACGGTCCTTATGTCTGACAAACCTGATACAAAACCATAGTATGAACACGATTTAGACAGACTAATTCAGAACATGCAAGTCATTGAAAATAACACCAGTTAATATTATCATCAGTATTAGCTTTATGGATAATTTGAAAGAAATGAGTACAGTCACACAATCAAGATATTAGTTCATAATAATTGCAAAGGTTTTATTTTTTTATAATTAGGCTGCAACGATATATAACTATTCCAATTAGTTACTGTACAACTGGTAGAAGGAACATTTTTGCTTTTTTTCCACTTTAAGTTCTCCCAGTTTATTGTAAAAGCAAACTGGCATCTATTTGAATTAATGAATATTCAAGAATGGACATCTGCTTAAAATTAGAAAAAACAAAAATGTGGCAGACGTAGTTTTTCGAGAGCCCACATATCAGTCTGTCTTAATGAGTATTGCTCTTGTTCCATAATGTTACTTCCATTTGGGCCACATGCTGCCTGCTGGAACCGGCACGGGCCTGGAAGAATCACTTGTGTTCATGGAGTTTTGACGCCGCTGCAGCACCCGCCAAAACCACTCAGTTATTAAGGCCTGGAAAAGGGTTCAATGGATGAGGGGGAAGGAGAATGGATATAAAAAAAGGAAAAGAAAAAAAAAAAAATCTGAAAACAATTAAACACAAACCACGTTTGTACTTGGAAAAGGGGTGGTGGTTGTATTCCCGTCCCAGACAACCTATGGGATGCCACGGAAGTGCCATTAAAAAGAGAAAGGATGCGTGAACAGCTGTTTTCTGTGCCGGCCCGCCCTGCTAACCATGATTTTCCTCTGTAAGGCGGGTCGGGATTACCACAACCCCCCGGCAGCCCGCTAAACTTTCTTCACATGGCGCACATATGACGGAGTAGAGTTACAGCGCTACGTACAGTAGTGTGCAGGCACTTTAGATCTTTATCTAACATGGAGTACACACTTGGGAGATATCTGGTCAGTTTTATATACATTTACAGAATAATTGTTTCAGTGACCGCGTTGAATGGTTTTATGCTTTTCTGTTACTCTACTATTTATATTTGTATCGAGTGAATTGACATGTGTTTCAATGCATCGTTTTATGCAGACTAAAAACTTCCGTGAATTATTTCTGATCCGCGTATGCTTAAGAGAAATATATAGGCCATGTTTTCTTTCATTTGTGTTTATTTGCTTTAATGCCACTGCACACATAGTATGTAAACAAGCATACGGAAATGGACGGGGAAAGGGGAGGTGCGGTCCACGCTACTGAGAAGAAGGAAGAGAATCAAAAAAAGAGCAAGAAGAGCGAGCGAGCGAGCAAGAGAGAGAGAGAAAGAGAGAGAGAGAGAGCGAGAGAGAAAGAGAGAGAGAGAGAGAGCGAGAGAGAGAAAGAGAGAGAGTGAGCGAGAACTGGAGGAATGTGATTAAGTCTGTTTATGGAGTCCTATCACTGCCACACAAGAGCAAGACCACCTGCAGTCTGGAAGTCATTACGCCAGGGTCACGGGATATCCTACATGTAAACTCTGAGTCACTTCACCTCAAATTGGGTGTAAAGATCCCATTTCCTCCCATCGACAAACTGAACCACCTGCAGGGTGATAGGCTAAGATGTTGCGGGGGTCGACGGAGTGAACCGCCATTCCATCACACTGCTGCAATGGAGGAGGCCTGCAGGCTGAGGCAACAGAGAGTTCCGCACTTTATAGTGTTAATTTCTCTTATCCCGGCAATACCTATGATGTCGATATAAATAAACTAATCCTGTATGTCGATGGAGAGTTCTGGATGTTTGAATAAACTAAAGTAATGGCTTAAAAAATTTGTAGAGCATGGCAATCAAATCAAGATTCATTTGTGTGGCCAACTGTAAATGTGAGGTCAGTGTTTGAGAATGATTCTGTCAGGCTCAATAGAAACTGTCAAAGCAACTCGGATAGTTAATATATATTATTACAAGTAATATTAAATATGTCCACATAATGCTGAAGCATTTTATTCCAGGCCTGCAGGCTTTATGATATCTCACCATTACTCAAGAGGAACATACACTCTTTCTGATTCAAATCATGAAATGTAGAAAAAGCAAGTATTTTGAAGTATTTGAGTAAAGGCTGATTAGGGATAGCCAGTTGTCGTCATAAGCTCTGTGAGTTCAAAGCTAAATTAATTCAGCATGTGAAGAAATAAAAACCAAAAGAGCTGAAGACAGGCATTCCCAACTCCCCAAGCCACACATTATAAGATTAATAAATCTAAACAGAAAAGATAATTTAATCCTGAAAGAGTATCAAGTACAGGAACAAACAGACGGCACTGCTGAGCAAATCCTATCCCGTCAAGTAAGATCCGATTGGTTCTGTAGATGTTTTTTAATACTGTGATGTAGATGCTATCCGTGGTAGAAGTTTTAGTGCAGGTTGTGTTTTTAGATTTGGTGTTTGCGGTGGTGGCGTTCAAACTGTTGGTGGTGTTGATGGCCTTGATGATGCCGAGGTTATTTCTGGTGGTAGTAGTGTTGTTTGTGGTGTTGTCAGTAGTAGTCATCTCGGTGGTGGTTGTTTTTTTTGGTGCCGGTTGGGTTGTTAATCTGATTGTTCATAGTGCTCATGGTATTGTCTGTCTTGGCAATGGAGCCATTTAGTTATTGAGACTAAATAAGTTAGATTTTTCTCTCATCGTCAACTGTCCATTAAAAACATCAAAGCCAAAATGTACATTGCTTTTCCATTAAAACAGTCAAACTGGGTTTTGTCAGTTGAATTATTTCAATCCCAACCGTCACATAAATTGACATTAATGTTATTTCATTTTCCGTAGGGGACCAACATAGTCCATACACATTGCTAGGACCAAAAAGAACAGACACTGACGCTCTGACAACAAACAAAAGAATGCTGAAGGGAAACAGCTTCGTGTTTGCTGTGTACACTTTTCACCCATCCTGTGACTTGAAGGCAGATGAGCTAGCGCTGTGTTGAGTTAGATTGATGCCTCCCCTCTCGCTGACAGCTCTGAATCATGGCTCCAAGCACACACACCAGCAGCAGCTCTGGAATGTCTGATAAAATGATATTAATTCCACACATTAATGAGATTAATGAATCAGAGCAACTCAAAGCAGAGAGACCAGCTTTCCCCTTTTTGTCTGGCCCTGAAATAATAACACAAAGGTAATTATAGTGCATCCATCAATCTGCTGCTGGACAGTCTAATTATCTGGGCATTTCTGAAGTGCTCTCACTTCTTCGCACCCATTTGTATTGTGTGAAATGTTATTTTTTCATTAATGGAGAGCTCATCTGCGCCTCCTCCTGCATGTTACAGTGGCTGCCTGTTAGCAGCTGAGAGAGCTATGATTGAGAGCAGAGGGCCCGGAGATTGAGAGATCCAAAATTTCCATGATGGATGGAGACGTCATACCGCTAAGAGGTACACATCATCGGCTCATCGCGCATCTTGACAAAGCACTCTTATCCTCCAAAGGGAATAATGAGGATGCTGACAGCACATCCCCTATAATCAATGGCTTTCAAATGAATAATCAACTCCACTAATTGAACAAAGAATTTCTTTCTTAGAATAAGTATCTCAGTAAAAACTACTGCAGCTGAGCCACAAGTTTATCTTGTTTTGTCTGCAAATATACAGCTGATAACCACTAATCAGGACACTAATATTTCACACTAGTGTTTCTTAAGATGATAACGCCAGACTTGCTTGGAAAGTGTAAAATAAAAGATTGGCAGAGTCCTGGAAATTATTTAAACGCTTTTAACATGTTTCAGTGCTCGCACGTATGACAAAAGAACAGACGTACACGAGGAACACAACGCAAAGCTGGCATCATAAACAAACAGTCAAGAACACACCTCTCGGCAAAAGTAACTTGTTGGAGATCAAATTTTGGTTGTGGAGAAGAAAAATTTCTGCTTCTGCTTCAGTAAACTAATGAGTGATGCTCCTTGTTGGTCTTGACACGCTGCTCGGCAAAAATTACAACCGTTTCTACAGCACAAGAGTCGCTTTTTAATTAGAAAATGTTTGGGATACAAGTTTTGATGTTGCATTTTTACACCACTTGCACCTTTATGTTCAAAGATTTTTTTTAGGGTAACAACAGTTTCTGCACACAATCCACACAAATCATCTCAACCTCAGGCAAGAAAACACAGCAAACCAATCTTATTAATATCTATATTTTAAGCTGAACTTTCTGTTTCACTTGCCCTTCTCAACTCTCGAGCCAATTCTGCCATGTGGATAGAACACTAAAATTGAAAAGACAATGTAGCTGAACTCTAATATTAGCTGTTAATAATATATACTATATATATATATACAGTCGTTGCTTTTTTGCCTGTGGCTATAGATCTGCCTACATTTATAAAAGTTCTCAATTGTAAATGCTTACCTATTGTTCCAGAAACAAGTCTGAACATTGACATACAAATCTGTACACACTGATATTATTTATTTGCTGAACGCAGCCAGTTTTGGTTCTACTGTTAACAAATTGGAATGAAAGCAACAACAATGGAAGTGCCGTCCGGTTCTTATCACTGTGTAGTTTGTGAAATTGCTCCAAAAGGAACCCTGATCCATTGAGGCACGGACTTTAAACCTGTGATGGTTTCCGGCGCCAAAATGTGAGTGGCAGATGCTTTAAGTTATGCAAGTCTCAAGGCGGGGCCTCAATGACATGATCCTATTGCATGTTCACTGCAGTCCACAAACTACCCGCATCATCTGTCAGTACTCATACTATTGGCTGATCGGTGTGCAGTTTTTGTACAGTGACTACATCTCTCAAGATTTGCCGTTTGAAAAACTTAAAAATGTGGAGAATTTACATCGGATATTCCTACTTTTATAGCTCCAAAATAAAAGCATGAGACACTTTCCCAGGTACAAGGTGTTATCATATGGTTTCCTTTCACTCGTGTCAATCTAATTTGGACAACTTTAGAGCAGGAAAGTATCAGCACAAGTGGGATATGAGGTCTCGTACCTGAAGTTGGAATCTACTGATTTACCAGGTCTTGTCTCTGAAATTTACATGAATTGTGCATGGAGCACTTCCAAGTAAAGCTACACTCTGAATTGGCTCTTTACAGCTCCCGTTGTACATAAAAAAGACCAAAAAAAAGACAAAACTGACTTGAAACTATGGAAATGTTGGTACTTCACTGAGTTGGTTTCAGTGTTGTTGGGTAAGCTTCCCGCACGCCCTATATCTCGCAGATATGCCCTGTATCAGTGTCGCACAACTACACTAACACGAGTTAAGTACTGTCCTGTCACCATACTTCTGTAGTTTTAAATGTGTAAAATGGGCGTTTCAGAGCAATTTCTGAGGTCTCATGACGAAACTTAATTGATTTCAAACATAAATACTGTAAAGTTAGAGTTATTCTAGTATTTACGTCTCATAAACTGAGCCAAATAATTCAATTTCCAATTTCTGAACAGCAGCAATTTCTCACTTTACTCCATCTAATCACAGCATATGAAAAAAAAACTAAATCCGCCAGAACCAAACACCTCCAGCTTTTTACCAGTATGTGAGAGCAGCTGCATAAACCCCAACCAAAATGCAGTCTTTCTCAAACAAACTCTCCGGCTCCATCATCTGGACTGTAATGGATTTCCAAAACAATAATAATTACGTGAGCTGACCGAGGCATTACAAGGTTTGGCTCGGTCCGCCCTCCAATCCGGCTAATTGTGCAGCGTACAGAGAGCCACTTCCTGGAGCTTCCTCACTAATGGTCACACACAATTGACATTTCAGAGAAAATAAAATGTCCCCAGCTGTCTAAATAAGTGGGTTTAGGTCGTCGTCCCCCCCCCCCCCCTCAATTTTAAATTTCTACAGCAACAGCTCATCCCAACGTATGTGCCACACAGAGACTCCAACTGTTAGCCCCCAATTTACGTCTTGTTTCCCCGGTTCTCGCTACACCTGAACAAACTGTTTCACAAAGTACGTCTGTTACATTTCTTTAACCAATTGTTTAAGGAGGTCGACGCTGTCCGAGTTTCCATTCGCTCCAAAAATGAATTGGGAAATGCCTTTGAAAGCCTTTATACGCCAAGCATGCCACAAATCATTTGACAGACAATGTTATGATGTGTCTCCTGCCTCGGTGTAGGGTCTGGCTGCAGGGCAGAGTCACCCCTGTCAGATAAACACTCCCTTAGTTCTCTCGAGCCGTAGCCTGAGGGGGGGAGTGAATGGGAAAATGTACAATCTGTGCTTGGGTTACAACTGAAGAGCCAGTCATAGACAGGTTAATGGTAATATCATGGAGCAGTCTCAACTTTAATTTCAATAAACTCATTAAAATTTGAGACCAGTCATTCCACTTGATTCAAGTGTCTCGTAAAAAACTCATAAATGTCCATTTCTCTTTATAAACACCGGGGTCGGTTACTTATCGTGCCTGGAAGGGGGACACTTACTGAAAAGAGGTTCTCGTCTTTGTTTCTACATCGGAGCCGAACAGATGACAGTAAAGCAAACAAACCAAGAAGAACATAAAACAAGAGCCAGGCCTCATCCTGTCCGTGGCACACACAGTTTTACATGCGCACAACCACATAAGAAGAGGAGATTCAGATAAATCATCTCTCATCTCCTGCCTTTTAAGTGAACGTACTTGACAGTGAGCATGGCCTTGTGGAGAGCGCTGGGGCGTGTGGATGATCAGATGACGACAAAACGTCACATGATGTCCTCGTGTCCAAAAAAAGCCAAGAGAGTTTCTCTCATGAGGTAAAAAGTTCTGACCTATATAGTCCGCCATGCTCAGGCTCCTTATCGTGACGGTAGAAAGTAATGGTAGAATCAAGGCCGAACACAAGGCTAAAGCTTCATTAATCACTTTTCGGCTGTCCGCGGCAGAAACTCTTCACCTAAACAAACTTACTATGGTTAGTACTTACTCCTCTACTCAGCCAGTGAACTCAGACTGAAATACACAGGAACCACCGTTTTGTGTTTGTAGGGTACTGTGATTACCTGCCAGCAGAGCAGAAGTCCCATTTGTTGAACTGAGTGGTAACATAAGAATATCCACCACACACCGTCAAATCTTTGAACATACAGTGTGAAAATCAGCAACAGTGTCTGCTTCATTCCAACATACACATGTCCAGTTTGCAGTATGTGTAACCAGATTGTGCACAGTAATCACTTAATGGTTGTCCTTCATTATCAATAACTAACCCCGATGACCCATTTACAAGGGTTCTCTTCGGTCAAAGCTGTTGATAGAGTTTCCTCTCTATATTTCATCAATTGAATTCCATCCACTAATCCCTCTATGTTCCATACGCGAGTTATCCACAGGAAGCTTCCGGAGCTAATCAGACTAGGCCATGAATCCAGAGAAAAAATACTGTTTTACTTGAATAATAAGTCTATTTTGTCCTTTTAGTTCAAAACATGTCTTAATGGCAAAATAGATCATGGGGTTATTATACTGCCAAGTCCAACAAGGGGGCAGATGGTCAAAGTGATTGGTTTCATTTTTGTTGAGGTTTGATATAAAAGCATCTGAAAGCCTGTTTACAAGTTTTCAAGTGAAAACAGAAACGTTGTGTTGTGTTTTGAGTGTCTGTTTACATGATAGTGGTGCACAGTGGTGCTTGGAGACAACACAACGTTTGGAAGCAGCTCTCAAAGCAAAAGTTTTCAACACTCTGACTCTGCGTAAACAGGGGAAAGCGCAACTTTTTGAAAGCGCTCCTGATTCGCATGTTCACCATGGCCGTAGTAAATAGTTCCTCTGAACACGTGTGAGTAGATGGACAACAGCAACAACGGCGGCCTCAAACAATGTCATGACTCCCAGCCCATGTTCTCCTGGGACTTGGTAGTTTTATAGTTGACAGTCACCCGGAAAACATTATCATTTGTGCACATATGTAATCAATTAATTTGTATATATAACTACCACCTTTCAACTTTTGCACTTTGGATTTTTAATGGTAACGGGCAATAAAGTGTTTTCTGATTCTGATGGTGGTAGCAATCCAACTACATTGTCTCTGTGTACTCACTATAGTTGTTGTTTTTACATTGTTTTTACTGCTAGCATGTGTGTGGGGTTTCATTACAAAAATAAACAACAGCACCGACTAGTGGCCCAAGATTAAAACTACATTTTCAGCTTTTCTGCCATTTTCAAAATGTTGCTGTGTAAATGCAAAATATTTGTGAAATGAAAATCAAACATGTTTCCTCTTTACTTGAGATGTCGTCCTATAAACAGGGGCCTCAGTTTCCACAGTGAAGTGAAAGACATTGCAGATGAAACAAAGATACTGTAATATACAGAGACAGATATTCCCACTTTTGCAATTTTGTTTGCAGAAACAGAAATGAATGCGTTTAATGTCTTCTATTAATTCATTTCTTACACCTGTTTTATCCATGTTGGTGCACTCAGGAGGTGCAAAATGTCAAAATGTCAAATAATATAAGCTCTCACATGTCAATGTCTTATAGTCTCTATTTAGGACAAACACAAAAAAATTATTCTTATTAACTCCCCTTATCTTGCCTACTGTAGTTTATCGAGTAGTGGAAATGAGAGAAATTCATTTGAACATGTTTCATTTGACCAGATAATTGTATTTTTAAATTTTTTTTTAAAGGAATATTTTAATAATATGTATCCAATTCATCCTATTTGGATATTTTAGACTTGAGCTTGAGGTTTGGGGACATCAGTGTAAGTGACAAACCTGAATTGTCCCATGTGAGCGCCACATAAGTCTCATCTGCACAGTGACAAGGGACTTTGTCTCTGAGCTCTAACATGAGGAATCCAGCTCATCCGAGACTGTAGCGTCTTTAAGGTGAGTTATTCGCTGCAGTGCCTGATAGATCACCTTCCCGGCTCGACTTGTGTGGTTGGAGGCGATTTCATTTTCCAGCCTCTCTCAGAAGTTATCTAAATGGATTGTACAATAATCTGTTGTGCCCTGAAACCACACTGAAAATAATTATTCTGTGTTCAAATGTTTGACAGGAAAAATTAGTAACAATCACCAAGAGAGCAGGTGTTTTTCTTTTTCCTTCTCCCTGGCCGCTCCCCCTCCTCCCTGACTGCCCGCAGCAGAAAAGGTTGTGTACAAAGCTAGTATTGATTTTGAAACCATTTGACAAAGGATAAATAAGACGGGAGAGGAGGGAGACCTTAGCCATGAGCTTTTTGATCAATCAACATGTCACAGCTGGAACTAAATTCAATTCTTATTTATCAAAATCTCCTGCTTGGTTAGAATGCCATGCCACGTTGCTTCTCAGCGGCCCTTAACGGTCTTCTGAGCCACGAGCATCACTGTCACCTGCATAGATTTCGTGACGGAAATACTTTGCTGTGAAATCTTTATCATGTGAGAACGATCAATCAGTTTGAAATGCATGAGCTCATATATTCACAGCGGCGTCGAGCACGTTGCATTGTGTATTCATACATAAGATTGCCCAGGCAAACTGCTGGGGACTGAAATAACACACTATTTACAGCAAAAATGGAGTTCTGTTGGTGTTTGGTGAACATATGATTACGTTTATGTCCACGGATGAGCGGCTATTACCTTTCATTCCTATGAATTGAAGACGGGCCCTATAATTTCTGCCGATTGTCGTGTATGCTCATAAAACAGAGGGTCAAAGGTCAGGATCTAACTGGTGATTTCTTAACAATGCGGTCTGATTAAGGCTGAGCACCCGGGGCACTTTGACTTAAACACGGCTGATTAAGAAATCCATTTTCTGTCATCTGCACATAAAGTCAGATAAAACCTTTCTTGACTCTTGTTCCTATTGAAGGAAAAATGAATAAGAGGTCAGATTTTCACAAGTGTTCAACAATCCGCCCACTCACCCACCTTTGGTCACCTCAGCTCGGCCCATACTAATCTCTCCTGGTGGCTTGTTGTTTCAGTCTATAGTCACTCTGTCGCACCCCGTCTGTACCTCGTCTCTCTCATTAGTACCAAACAAGTAATTGCAGGTCTCGATTTGCACTTTCCATTACAGTGTCTTGTTACATTTCGCTATCAGAAGGTATTGTTCATGCCGCCCCATTGTTATTCCCCGTCTATCCTCCTCCATATCTTTACAAATGTCCCTTTTGTAGAGCGATATCATTTCAAGTAGGTCTGCACGATAAATTTTAATACCACTATGTGGAATATACACATCACAAGTCTGCCTGCACTGAGGAACCCTGCACTGCAAAGTCAAATTGACAGAATTTTAAATACGAAAAAAAAGAAAAAGTGATATTGATCAATTCAGAAAAAAACTGCAATGAAATAATTAAAAGAAAACCTTAATCAATAGATATTCCTAAATCTAGGTATTTATTGGCTACAGGGCAGAAATCTTCATCTTCATCTTCATCACCAAAAAACCCTCCACCAAAGTCCACAAACTCCTACTGAAAAAGTAAAAAGTAGAATAAGAGTCCAGTCACAGGTTGTGTAAATTAGAGCCGAGAGAAAGGGCACTGCTATTTAGATCAAAGCACAAAGTGTCATTTAGTTGTTTGTAATTATAGAAAATGTTATTGTTTTTGCATGCTAACTTAATCTCAGGCACTTCAAAACGAACAAGGTTGGGGGGGGGGGGGGGGGGTAATCAGGTCAAATGTTCATCACATGTTCAACAACACATACACTGACTTTAAACTGGAAGCACAAGAAAAAAAAAACTCCCCACCAACACGAAGAGTCAATATATACACTTGTTGTGAGCCACTGAGCCATTGTGTAAACCTCGGAATTCACGACCTCTGCAATGAAACAGGCGGGCTGCAAATGATAGCACTTGCATATCAAACGCTCACGTAAACGACTCGCGTAACGAACGTTAAAATAAAAGGAAATCAAAGCAAATGCTCTTCTGATTGTAATAGCAGGTTATTGCGATGGATTCTTGCGGATGACTCTTGCCCGCGCAGCCTCATTAGTGGCATCAGGTTTCATGTAAAGACAAAGAAAATGCTCGTAAACAGCCCGACTCACAAATGTCTAAAAAAAAAAGAAAGAAAGAAAAAAGAAAAAATGTCAGACATTTTGTCTCATGTGGACAGTAGACAGACTTGATTCATATGGTAACAAAAACACACTCAACATGCTGGTTTACAGAGGGGAAAAAAAAGGAGACAGTAACTCCATTTAAACAGGGGAATTGAAGCAGGGGTCACATGTTGCACTCTTCTGAGCTGGAACAGGCTGAATTGTACGAGACACTCACAGGTCACACGGCAACGTGCTGTCAATTTTCTCATCCCTCTGCTCCTTTGTGAACTCAACATCCATTTCCTGTTCCCATGCAGATTGGGCTTTGATGATAAATTGATTATCAAATAACATAAAAGTGGCGTAGCTGTGCGAGATTAATGCCTGCTGGCGAGGGGCTTTAGGTGAACAAACTCTCCCATGGTTCACCGACCAGGCATAAGCACAATGAGAATACTAACAGGGAAATGTTGTTTTCACATGTTTAGAGAACAGAGCAGCAGTTTATCTTGAATAAAATGGAAACTTCAATGAAGGAAGTCTTCAACTTCTTCCCTCTGATCTGATTTTGAAGCAGTTTACCTTCCGTGTGTTCCTTGAGTGTGTTAATGTGTTTTATTGTAAACTGTGTTGAAATTCTTAAACTCACTATTTGTAATACGCTGAATCAGGGGTGTCAAACTTAAGGTCCGTGGGCCAAAGCCAGACCGCAAGAGGATCCAATCCAGCCGCATGGATGGATGGATGGATGGAATCATTCAAATGGGCTTCTTATGGAGATTGTAGTCATTTTCTGTCGTAATTGTTTGGTGTTGCAAAAATACAGACATTCCCTGTCATGTATACTCGGGCCACAACAAAGAAAAACTACATTTAAATGTTATTTTGGCACAATTTTGACCTCCGCCAAGGAGGTTATCAAATCACCCGCGTTTCTTTGTCTGTCTGCCTCAAGATATCTCAAAAGCTAGTAAGGTGATCATGAAAAATTGTGCACAGGTGCATTTTGATCAAAGGAAGAATAGAATTACATGTTGGTGGTGATCCAGATCAAAACGAATTGTTGCAAATTTTCATTTCACTATATATTGTTACAAGCCTGGCCTGTCACTTTAAATGACAAGTGCATTGTGGGAAGTGGAGTCATAGCATCTTATTGGTTTTGGGAAGTGTAGTTTGTTATTGTACTGTTGTGTGTGTGTGTGTGTGTGTGTGTGTGTGTGTGTGTGTGTGTGTGTGTGTGTGTGTGTGTGTGTGTGTGTGTGTGTGTGTGTGTGTGTGTGTGTGTGTGTGTGTGTGTGTGTGTGTGTGTGTGTGTGTGTGTGTGTGTGAAATGACCGGTGTTAGTCCAGTATGTGCTAAAAGAAGAATAAAGGGCCACAATTTTACACCACCAGCGTTTTCAATTCTCCCTCCGTCAACTCCACATCAGAATCAGACAGACAGCCTTCGTTACCAGTAAACACGAGCCACAAGTCAGTGAGTGGAACTCCATGATAAGCTAGGCTTCTCAACTACAGCCCGGATAACGTGGACCAAGGTAGCGACACTGTCTTATCTTGTGTTCTTCCAAATGGTGAGATAAAATCATGGGGTCACCAAACTAAATAAATGAATAAAAGGCAGTTGATCTCAATATGGAATATGTGCCATTTCCCTGTGTCCATGTCGACCCTTGGCAGAGGTCAGAAATCTCTGATTACCAATGCAGCAAACCCAAGATGAAATTGGTTTGACTTCCCCCGATCAAAATGACCTGAGATCAGTCATCAGCAGCAACACAGATGCAGTTTGAGTATTTTAAGTTCACTGGAACATGGTGGCAAAAAACAAACAAACACATATGCTTTTTCTATCTTTTATAAGTTAAATGTGTTGCCATATTTTTAGTTAAGGGAAACTTTGTTTCCAGCAGTTTAAAGTCTTCAGCTTACAGTGTCGTGGACCCATTCAAATCCTGATTGATGCCTCGAGCAAAAAAGAAGAAAAAAAAATCACTCGCTGTGAAGTTTTTTTTGTTTTTTTTTATTATTTAATATGTCTTCTCTAGAAAAAGTGATCATTTCAATACTAAGTATTTAAAGTTAAAACATTTAAAACAAAAATGACTGCATTAATTCTATAACTATAAGTCCTTGTTTTGAATTAAAAGTGTTCTGTCCTGCAAAGTGCCTCATCCAGTTATTTATGTCCATGCCGAGTGTAATTAAAGTCTGCATAAACATGTGAATGTTATTCTTTTTTGTATTTATCGCCATGATTATATTATGATATGCAGCTTGCAGAAAACTCAAGTTCTATCAGAAAAACCTGAATATGGCCGCTATTCTGAGTGAATACTCTGTGATTTGCTAAAAATGCTGAATACATTTTGTGAAATCAGTTCCGATTATTATACTGCCTTATAATATGCTTGCTATTTTACAGCAGGAATTATCAACATCTTCATAATTTGGTCAGAATAACTGCTATTTTCTGTTAAGTCACATATTTATTCGAGACAGATTCCTTGACACACTGAAGCTGTACCATATTACACAAATGCCAGCCGCTTCATCTTCTTCTGTTGCTGCTTTATTAATGACTAAAGAAATTCAGATTAAGTTAATAATTCACATAGAATTTATAGTATGAAAATATTTATCCAAATAATTAATTTTGCTCACAGGGCCCTTGAGCTATGTTTAAAAAAAAAAGAAAAAGCTTCAGGTCGCGCTATTTCACATCAGTGAAAATCATGAGTGAAGCTCCATCCCGGTCCAACACGGAGTTAATCAATCTGAAACGCTTATGACAATTAACAGTGTGTGAGATGCAATAAGAGCCGAGTGTTTTGGCAGCTTAGATTTGGATTAAACCTGCCTTAATAGGATCATTTTTCTCACAAAAAGGCGCTCCTTCAAACCCGGGCAATCAATTATTATGAATTATACATGCATTGAATTAAGTGTCTAATGTCATTAATATGTCTCATTAGTTTGCATTGAGTGCAGGAGATTTTCTCCTCTGTGACTCCTCCATCAAAAGGGGGACGGTGGGTGGGGGTGGGGTTCTAGGTGGTTGGGGGGGTGGGTGTGGGGGGGTGGGGGGGGGGGGGGGGGGGGGTGGGTGGGCGGATAACAGTATTTGCATTGAGCGGAGACGCCGTTGTGTCAATGTCAAAAGGAGTGTTTGTAATGTCTCTCTCTCTCTCGGGCCAGGAACCATGAGCTTTATTCATTTCAAATATTTTCAGTGATGCATTAGCGTCAGGATGTGTCGGTTCCATTTCTCAGAGACGAGCAGAAGCCCGACAGCCCGGGCGGATGTGTAAATACAACAGAAAACACTTAACTATGAGATCATCTGCGCCGGGTTATTAATCTGGCTTTTTAAAGGTCTGTGTGGCCTGACTCCATCTATGACCCCCCCCCCCCCCCCCCCCCCCTTCCTCTGGCCTGTATTGTGAAACATATTAGCTGCCCAAAACAAAACAAAAAAAAAAAAAAAAAAGGAAGCATCCATTAGGGAGATGGATGTATTTTGGGGTTGGTTGGAAAACAAAAGGAACACAGGAGTGCTGATTGGGTGTTTTGTGGGATGAGAGCACTTTTACAACGGGTTCCTGCGTTTGGATGGGATACAAGAGAAGACACCGCCGCTATAAATCCACACGTCTCCTTACGTGTGACGACTGACACAAAAAGACAACATGAAATCTGCTTGAGGACACTTAAAGCAGGAATATAAAGCTGAGCTAAGTGTCCTCACCCGCCGAAACTTACTTTACAGGAGCCGTGCACTTCACATTAATCCAGATGTAGAATCTCACACTTGGGAGCCGGTAAGCACACGACGGCACCGGATTGTCGTAAGAATCGGTATTCCAGGTCATGTCTCTCACACAGAATGGCCCTCTGGCCAATTTATTCAAGGCACATCTCAAAACTAAAAAATGGCCACTAAGCATGAAAGCGTTTCATAACGACGCCCGGAGTGAAAAATGAATCGCAACACATACGCCGTAGACTCCTCTTGGAATGTAATCTCTACTTGTTTTTTCCCCCTAAGTGTATTCATAACAACTCACCGAGGTCATTTCTGGTCCAAGCCAGGGCGTATATTGCTGGTGCTATTTCTCGATGCTGATTTGCAGACGTGCAGAGTGACTCCATGGATCATCTCTGGCGGCGGTGCGTCGAGAGCTGATGACTCGTCCCAGTCGCCAGGCCACCAGCCTCCAAACCGCCGCCCAGTGAGGCGCCGTCGCTCTGTCCTCGCGACAACGCGGGCACGTAGCTTCACAATCGTTATGTAAGCATTGTCGGATGCCGTTAAAGGTGGCGCTCAAGAGCCAAATGACAAGAAGGGGTGAAAACCACCAGAACCGTGAATACAATCAAGACGTGCACTTTTATCCGTTAATGAGTTTCTTTATTTAAACCTGTCAGGTTGTAAAATAAAATAAAGAAATAAAGAGCGGTCATGTAGCCTCTCCACAGGACGCAGAGACCTTAGCCTCATTGAATTCAATCCAGGTATGCTTCAATTAATTAGAACTAAATAAATAATGCGCAAAGAGCCTATTTGGAGGTTTTATTCTCGAGACATAAAAGCCATTAATTATCAGGGTCAGCGTGAGGAAAGGCAGATAACAGCGAGTGAGGGCGCGAGGAAATAAGTGACAAAGGTAAGAATTGTCAATTGAAGCGGGCAACTTTCTCGCCCACGTGCCGCATCACAATGACTGATCTGTTTTCCTGCTCCTCCTCGTCTCACCCACGGGCTTCTGAATAATATAAATACATAGCGCACGAGTGAAACAAACAAACTGAGAGATTACAACGCTCCGCCGAAATTACTCTTCCTTGTTTTTGAGTGTCCAGGGAGGCAGGTGAAGTCTGCCCTTATTACCAATGTCAGAGATTCGATTAGGCACGAGGAAAGCAAATGATCCCAATGAACTAATGATTAATCCGGCAGGTCTATTTACTAATGTACCAGAATGCATTAGAGGCATAAGTTAATGGGGACAGGACATCAATTCAAATACAAATGAACCACATTTGCATTGGACGCTTATTGACTGGTGTAACAAAACGAATTACAAAAGGTAATCTACTTATAAACCTCAGAGACGGATGAAACATGATGCCCAACATATCTGCTACCTAACTTGGGGCTTTTCTGGCCTCCAGAAATGACAGCGTCAATACAAAAAATAAAGCATCCGTTAGAATTAAAAGGGAGGCAAGAAATAATGAACCTGACCTCCAGGCAACGCAAGAAGAAAAGGAGTTTTGGTTTCCCGATTGGGCGAGGCAACTCATGTTACTTAAACAAACAAAATGCAGGGAAGAGGTCAAATATGGTTGGATTCAATGATGCAAGTCCATGTGGGCAGAGATCTGCAGTTTGCGGTGGACCTCAGAGAGAAAGCTACTGGAAAATATCAAGAAAGTTATTAATAAAATAAGCACAAGGTGCAAAATGAGACGAATTATCTGTGCATTCTAGGGGCTTTCAAACATTTAAAAGCAACCAACAACAAAATCACTAGAAATCAGCTTCAACCAGCTCCACCTGCAGGGAAGAACATGTTTTATACGATTCTATAATGGAAGACCTGACCACATCTAAGGATTTGGGAAATTGAAATGGAAATCACCGTCCTCCGTGCAAAAATTGACTAACACCACTGATTCATAACTTTGAGTTCAGGAATTTTACAGCCAGTGAATTCAATTTCCGAAACACCGAAATGATTAATGAACCCACATATTTCGCTGCGAATAACTTAAATGAACTTTACACCGCGTGATTAGGGACATTTAATTCCTGCTTTGCACCACTTTATTCTGTTGAATAGCCTACAAGCTGCACTGAGAAGGTCAGATGTTGACGAGATCAATGTAACCAAGGGGACATATGCAACTTAATTAAAGCCAAAGAATGAACGTAGTCAGCATAAGCAAGATGATGAAATAAAAACACCAGGTTATTTTCCACTTAGTGGTCTAAACGCCGAAGACAGGCTTCACTGTTTATCGCCAGATCCAGAACAAGTCACTGGACCCGTTTCTGAACACATGACAAAAAGAAGGTGGAAAGTCAACAACGGTCCAGTGTGTGAGATGAACGGCTGGAATGCCCATTAGTGGCAGGAGTTTTCCCACACTCTCCTCTGACAGTGTGGGGGATCTTCAGACGTGCCAGAGGCGACAGTGCTGTGGCTCCCCTCAAAACGCTGCCTCCAAGCGCCGGGCCTTCCCCAGGGGGTGAGCCGGAGAAGAAAATTTAAAATACTCCTCCCGCTTTGTGGATCAAAAGCCCAGACTTAATCCTCGCTTTGTTCTTGTACACAGATGAACATGAAAGCCCACTTCTGTGGATTGCTTCCCTCTGGGCTCGCGGGCACATGGCCGGACCCGGAGCGGCAGTCTTATCAATAATGCCGCGCTCCTAACTTGAGGCTCAAATTGGTGGAAAATATTCCACAATGTGACAGACATCTATCCATCCCATCTTCCCAGCGGTAATGACACTTTTGCTAGCTTGTCTAATACCATCTCGTAAGTGATTTTTGTTCGAGGAGGAGGAAGGAGGGGGGGTTGGGGGGGGGGAGAAAAAAGAAAGAAAAGAAAAGCAGCAGTTCTATTTGATGTTTCGATCTGGGATTGATCTCAGAGGAAAGACTCACATTCTGAAAGTAGGATTATTGGCTTCACTGGCTCTCCTCAGATGTCAAAGATCTTTGAACAGCCTTGTAAAGTGCACTACTTCCAGGCTGCTGGTGAACTGCTTATGAACTCATCAAAAGAGCACCTGTCTCCATATTAATGAGGCACCGAGTGCTTGACGAGGGCCCTCTTCCCACACATACCTGTCCCCCTGGAGAGCCGCAGCGCTTTTCCTGGAAACCGCAGAACAAAAGGTGCTGCTGGAGTCTCCTCGCATTCGCAGAGTGAAGCCACCTCGTCATCTGATCAGTGGGGCTGAGGGCGGGCGGGGGGCGGGGGGGTGGTGAAGGGGGTGTGGGGGGGGGGGGGGGATGATCCAGTCAGATATGTATCTGAGAGGAGTTGACACTGTCTTTCATTCTGTGCAGAGCAAAACTGGGAGGCACGCTGCAGACTGCTGAGTCTGCACTCTGTGTGGAGATGGGTTAATTAACCAGGCAGGAGCAGGCAAGGGAGGCATGGAATGTACTTGTGTATTTTCATGGGCAGTGAATTTTATTTCTTACAGTCAAAATCAGATATTGCATATTGTTTCAACACTCGCCGATTCAGCCAGAATGCACATCACACTCTTCTCATCAATATTTATGGTAAATGTCATATTTTTTCTTTCCATGAGAAAACGAATGTATTTAAAGGGGTCATATCATACAGCTTTTCAACACTTTCACGTGGGTCTCATTGGTCCAAAAAATCTGCCCACACATGCCCATCTTGGGAAGAGGAGAAAGTACTGGTGCCAGAGCAGAGCTGCCTAATTGTGGGAGGGTCAAAGGGAGGGCCTACCCCTGATTGGGATTGGCTAAACCCCCGATGACACTATATAGGGTTTGATTTCTGATTGGCTGGTTGGAGCAACACACTTTTGAAAATTGAAACAAGCCAGGGAGAGAGAGGACAATGTGAAAAACAGGAACCTCTGCCTTAATCTAGGGGGCAGTGCTGAGCACACAGCTGTTTTATATCACCTTTATTAATCATTAGGGATCGAGCCCGAGAGGACAGGCCTCTGAAGGTGCCCAGGCCGCCGTTGTTTGTAATGTTTATCATTCTTTTTTCTTCTTATCCTGACACGTCATTGAGCCCAAATTTGACCTCCTAAACACGCTCAAAAGGTCACCAAATTTGGCATGCTTAAAATGTGCTCTCTAGCGCCACCTAGAAACACTCAAACGACCACCACGGCCCACAGGAATGTCGTAGAGAGGCCACAGCAAAACTGCTTTGTTCATCGTATCAAGACCTAAAAATCATGCGCCGATAGCCCTGACCAAAATCCAACAGGAAGTCCACAATTCGCCTTTCAAAATAAGAGTTTCACCCAAGAAAGGCCCTCGCGCAAACGCTATCTCCTCTGAGGGCGAATATCGTTTTGGTTTCAAAATACAATTAATTGACAGAGGAGACGTTTCTGCTCAAAAATTCGGTTCAACTTTTTGAATAGTCGAGCAGTTTCATTTTTATTAGCCGTCAAAACTCCAAACGCCGAATCCCCCCGCCTCCCTCCTCTCATTCAAATACATGGGAAAAAGAAAAAATCTCTCAAAAATCTCTCCCGATAGAACATTTCGAACAAGTGGCGGCTGTGGCTAAACCTGGACTCTGACCGACAAAACGAGCAGATCAGAAGTGCGACAAGAACCTGCCGAAGGAGACGATGTAGCACATGTGGGGAAAATTCCATAAAACATGACCTTTTTGACGAGCGAGAACAATGCTGTCATCTTTTTTCATCCGATTTCGCGATTTCAAGCAACATTTATCATTGAGTCAGACGGAGCAAAATCGTGCGTCTGCGTCAAACTGCGCCTCCTAGTGTCTAACACCCAGACTGAAAGACAACAAATTTTACTCTCAAGAAATGTTGTGAAAATTTTGCCCGAAAACTGTGGATTCTGAGGAATCGTTTCAAAAAATCATAAAATCCATCCTCTCTCCCGCTCTGATGACATCACTAACTGCAGCTGCGTCAATCAGTGTTGCATCGTTCACACCAAGAACTAAGCAATACCATGTGACCACTTAACCTGCATGTCCTGACCTTACAAATAAAAGCCCCAATCCGATTGAAAATAAAAGTCTTTGTTTATCAAAAATGACAATGACAAAAATGGTAAAAAAATTACAAAATTTGTTTTTTAAGTGTTTAGCTAGGTGAGGGTGAGCTGGCTTTCAAAATAAAAAAAACCAATTTTTTCAAGATGAAAGTTCATGTTTATTAAAATGACACTGAAAATCTTAGAAACTGATGTTACAGTACATTGTTAGCTCGGCTAGGGGTGAGCTGGCATTCAAAATAAAAGCCCAAAACTCTGTCAAAATAAAAGTCTTTGTTTATTAAAAAATTACACTAAAAATTGATATTTAGGGATTAGCTAGATTAGAGTTTAGTTGGCTTTCAATATAAACCCCCACCACATTTTTCTAAATAGATTTCTTTTTTTGTGAAAACCTTCCCAATGTGTCTTTCATCAATATGTAAATGGCCCAGAGGCCATGATTGCACTAAACCCGACGGGCCTGAGGCCAGAGTGCGAGGTCCCGATCAAGGCTGCTTGCAGCTTTAATATTGTTTGTTTTGTGTACAACACAAGACCCATGAAAAAGAAAATGGAAAATTAGAAAATATTATATCTACATGCTTTCTTCACACTTTTTTTTAGATTACCTACTCTTTATAATTGAAAATAAAAAAATTTTCAGGCAACAACTCCACATTTAAGTTTGTTTAAGTAAATGGACAAAGAAGATTGTAGAAGGTCACAGTTGATTTGTGATGGAATATTAAGAATCAATAGAGCTGCAAAGCACATGGATTTATACCTCTGACATAAAAAAACGCTCAATATTCTTTTGTTGAATGAGAGGCTTTCTTATGTGTGACAGAAATTAGAGAGAAAATACCTTAGAGTGTAGTGAAATGAAGATTTAAGCTCCTAGATTGGGTTTATGTATGACACACACACTCACACACACACACACACACAATACATCAGAAAAGGTCTGTTATTATTAGTGAAACTGACTTACCGGCATCAAACAAAGTTAGGATTGGTAAATTCCAACTCTGTTTTTATTTTTGAAGGAAGACTGTATTTTTTGTTTTACCAAAGAACTGAAAGAAACTCCATTAAAGATGGTTGTCTGTCTGTGGACCAGGATGCGTGAGGAAAACTATTCCATGCCCAAAGCTGTTGAAAGGAAAAGCTTCACCCTAAATTTTCAGATTAAAATGACCTATTTCAAAGTAAAAGCCTACAATTTCCTGAGCATCTCAGTACTAATACCTGCCAATACCAGGTATTAGTTTTTCAATCCATACTTCCATTTGATGTGAGGCAAAAATGGAACATGAACATGAGTTTACAGTTAATCACACACATTTTAATTTGAATGAGTCACAGCTCCACTCTACTTCGATTTTATACTTATTTAATTTACATTTTTGGTCAGAGTACTGGTTGAGTAGGTTCAAAAACTATCCAGGAGAGATTATTAGTGTCCATCCCCTGCTGTAAATTCATTGAGTATAGAAGGATATGCAGGGACCGAATGCAGGGATTGTAAAGAGCAAAGGGCCGGTTGAATTAAACTACATCGTACCTGGATAATTTAATTATTATATCTTAAAGAATCATGTGTCATTAGTGGATGGTCCAATAAACTCAAACACATCTGAAATTATACAAACGACAGAAGTGACACCCTCCTGTACTCGTGACGTGATAAACCCGTAAATATAACATTTACTAACAGAAACAACGTTTCTAACAACAATAAATTCTTGTGAATTCATATCGGTTTCAAATCTAAAGTAAATTTATGATGCAATTATTTGTCATTCTTAGACAGTCGTGTTCACAGTGGACCACATGAAACAGCTCTATTTCTTCTATTTGCATCATGTCCTCAAAATTCCTACCAAAATAACAGGTAAAGTATCATTTGTAGACATTTACAGCCGCTTTTTACGGCAAACAGTCAAAACATTATGCCACATTTCCAATATAAAAATCCATGTCATGGGGTTAATTCAACATTAGGTTATAAGAAAGCACAGACTCTTGATTAGTTAGTCAGGGCCCAAGATAACAATGACTTCTGATTTTAGATAGCAGTTTGATGGCAGTGGCCCTGTGTGTGTGTGTGTGTGTGTGTGTGTGTGAGCGGGGGTGTGGTGGTGGTGAGGGTGGTGGGGTGGGGGCAGGCCATGGCTGAACTGTAATTGATAATGTAAAGGCAGATGGGGGTCTCCAGGGAGACGGAAAGAATCCAAGCAGATGGCCAAATTGCTGCTTATTTATGTGGAGCAGAGGACTCAGTCCTCTCGTCCACATGGTATGATGGATCATTATGGCTCTCTGTGCATAAACACCAATATGCTTTTAAATCTGGACGGCGAAGCCGGAGAAAGCCAACAAGCAAAAGTGCCATATTTCAAAGGCGCTGTCAGGAGCACGGGGAGGCGGAGAGGAGGGGTTAGGGTAAACAACCTACGCTACAATGAATCTAATTAAACACCATCCGCTCCACCATATAACTCCCTCACTGCCACAAAAACGGAAGAGCTCCTCCATCTGCACTGAATACTGGAGTGTTAACAGATTTACCAGTTTAGGAGCTGACAGGAGCAACAAACATGTTTCCCACAAAGGACCACTGCTTTATGTTTGGCAGTTCCTCACCTTTACCTCGGTTCAGTATGAAGGGCCCGAAATAATTATCAAGCATCATTTTTATTATTTTTATCTTTACAAACTGTTTTTTTAATTAAATGAAATTAAATATTCAATTCATATGTATTAAGTCTTTTTTTTTTTTTTCCAAATAGGCAAACAAGGATTTTTTTTCCAATGACCTACAAATGCCATATTGATCCATCAGTGATGTGTTTTTTTTAAAGTATATAATATAATAATTGAATTTATGCCAAATACAGAGCTAAACTCTTTAAAGCTGCACATCAAAATAAGAAATAATTAAGGACTTCCGTCAACTTTTATTAAATTTCACAAAAATAGTTTTCTATTCTTCTATTTCAACCTTGTATTCCTTTGGCTTGTTTATTTATCTTGTCAATTTCAACCTGTTTTTGACACTTTGGGCCTCACCCTGATTAAACAATTACAACGAGTGTTGTTTTTCCACTCTCAAATATCACAGTCTAAAATGGAAAGAATTGACCTTAATCCATGAGAGCAATGTTACAAAATGAGGTTTGTCATTGGTCGAATCCATTTACATTCACTGTGGAGTCCAATGAAGGAAGGTGGAGAACTAGAAACCTTGTTAAAAAGAGTGCTCTGCTTCATTTTGAACTGGAGCAGTTTCTCTGAAAGGCCGAAAGATAAACCCAACTAACTAAATCAACCAACATGTAAGTGAGAAATAAAAAGCAGCGTGGAAAAGCTAATAGAAGTTTACCCTTTGAAAAGCCAAGTTAAGGTCAATAATCCTAATAATTGCCAATGTTGTTTAAACTTTATCTACATGACATCAGTAATTAATGATTTTAAAAATACATTGATAAAACCGTATCCTTGAATTAATAATAGTAATAATAGATTCCTCTTTTTTCAGAGAATTTTTTCCTGCTAACCTTTTCTTTGCATCTTTTTCAGTAACATTTCAAATCAGTGGCTCAGCTTGCATGATGACCACAGACGATCCTGTCTGGAGTTTGCATGTTCTCTTGAGCTTTTCTGTATTCTCCAGTCGAATCGAGGTTCTTTAACTTTTATGTTTTGTAGGGCCATTTTTGATTGATCCTACTAACCTTTCACCCACTGTGGAAATAGTTGAAAGCTTCACAATGATCTCCTGTAGAAAGTAACATTTGTCACCTGAAACTGCAAGATAGGCATTCTATTGAGCGTAGGGAATGCAACTAAATTAGAAGTAAATACAAAAACAACTGTAGCTGATGCAGTTTCTTTGAATGAATGGGTTGAGGTGAGGTGTGTGGGGGGAAATGAAATTAAATGGGTTGTAGATCTGACCTCTTGTTTTACCCCTGTGATGGACTTACAAACTTTTTGCTCCAATGTTAACCAGGACGTGCCTCATGACCGCGTGACACTGGAATGCTATTGATGATGGGTGGAAGCAAAACCGACCAACTTTCTTGGTAAACTTGCGTAACTGAATGTGGAGCATTTTGCTGGCAGCTGAAATTAGAGCCAACGATGCAGCTGTTGTTGCAGAGATGTATTAATAAATAAATGGGTTCTATACTCTGTCAGTGACACATGTGGTCTACCATAACTAGATGCAGTCCGCGTTCACACACACACACACACACACACACACACACACACACACACACACACACACACACACACACACACACACACACACACACACACACACACACACACACACACACACACACACACACACACACACACACACACACAGGGTGGTGTCTTCTGATGACACTCACCATCATTATCTTCGATCAGCTGTTGTGTGTGCAGACACAGACAGATTGGTTAATATGGTTGAGGCCCCTTTGATCCCACCATGTCCCTGGGTTAACTCTATTAATGTCACCCCGGACCACTGATTTCATATTTACTAAGACTCTTTCATCTCCCCATGCAGTAATTGGCCTTCTAATGTGAAAGCACTGATGGGAAAGCCATCCATCGGACTGAAATTACAAAGCATGCTCTCCCTGCTTCTCATAAAGGCTCTTCAATACTAACCAGCTTTTCACTGTTGGGGATTGTAGCTTTAAGCAAAACGTTCTGGACCATTTCACCAAAGTTGTCCATCTTTGGTGGTAAACAAAAAAAAAGAATTGCATTAAAAGAGGAAAAAAACATCACTGACAACTCATCGGGAAAGACCTGGGATGAAGGATCGTATCTGTGTGCAATAAAAGATTGGAGCTTATAACAGATGAGGAGTCCGAATGTGAGCTCAGCAGATTTTGTCTCAATCTTCAATATTCACATTTCTGATTTTATTATTTATACAACAAATTTACAGAGAGAGAGAGAGCAGCATTTTCACTTCAGTCAAAATAAACGTGTCTTTTTGTTCATTCATGTTCTATGATATGCTTCATTAAAAAAAAAAAAAAAAAAGCTCTCCACAGAAACTAAATGTGCCATTAAATAGGAAAAGTATCACACTTCCCTGGGCCTCCCATATTTTACATTCCAGAGTAACACCAGCGAATATTAATATTTGCTTTTCATTTCAGCCAGCAGTGGCACTCTGTTCAAGAGGAGTGAAAACGGGAGGAGAGCCTGAGTGTGGCAAATGTGACCTGCAGACAGGATATTATTGTGACCACAGGCACATGAATTGGCCAATGAAATGCAACTCTACTGTAACTGAGGATGGTTTTCCTTCCAGAGATAAAATGAAAATACATCTGGGTGAAAAAAGTCCGGCGTTATGAGGCCTCACCGGAGCCGGAGCTGTGAGGTAAAGGCTTTCTTTGTGTGCATGTGTGAATGACTGACAGAAGATGAGAAAATCACCCCGCCGCCGCCACAACTGCCACTGCCTGTGCCTCTCGAGCTGAAAGCGGTGGCACGAGTGTCGGGGAGGGTTCACTTAACACCCTGCGTTACACTTCCAGTCACAAAGAGAACAGTCGGCAATGCAAAAGAGAGTAAATCGCGCCGTGGAGGCACTTTGGGCTCTAAACTGAGGAGCTAAGGCTGGGTAATACCAAACGCTGTGAAACATCGCAAGGAAACGAATCAGTAGCTGCATGATAGACAACAGAGTGGGCAGGTACTAAAGCGACAATATTTTCAACAGTGTGGAGGTCGTAGTTTTATGTAAACAGCAAAACGGAACGAATCAAGTAGATTAGGAACCAAACAATTGTAATTCTCGGGTGAAATTATAAAAAGAATCTTTTAACTGATCGAAAGCACATAACCGATCGTTATATCACAAGAATATTGTTGGGCGGTGAAAATAGACTAAGCCTTTCTTACTTTCCATGATATACGATGTGACACTACCAAAAGGTTGTTTTGTTGTTGTCTACCTGGTGGAACGGTGTTTGGGGCGCTAAGCTCAGAGCCAGAAGCTTGTGGATTCATATCAGGCTGGAGTTTGCATATTTAATTATGTTTCCTCCCACAATTCCAAAAACATGCATGTGAGGTCAATTGTCAATCGGTGTGTGTGTGATGGACCGTTGATCGGTCCTTCATTGGCTGGAATTGGCTCCATTGATCCTAAACATGAGAAGATGTATGGACCCGGCATTTTAAATCATTGAAGAGTAGATATTTTCTCACAATGTGAACTAAACTGAATTCTGTAAAAGATCCTGAATAGTGCCAAGCTTATTGTGAACTTTTAGAAAAGGGAACAAAGCGGTATGTCATTCCAAATATTAGTCACGATCGCAACATTAACATGTCAGTGGAAAAATATTCCAGGAAATTAAAACAAAATTAAAAATCCTAAGACAGCACATGGAAAATGTGAGTCATAACATGGAATCGTTGTAACGCTCCAATTTTTTTTTACCACGGGACAAAAAAGTGTCACGTCTGCTGTTGATGAATTACCGAGACGCTAATCTGAGGCGTTGAGTCGACGTTCCGTTCGTCCAAAGAGTCCACGCCTTCCAGCAAACACCTGCAGGAAACACAGACATGGTAGAGAGGGAAGATATGAGGGCATTTATTTATAATACTGGTTCAATTTTTACGTCAATCAAAAAATCCTGAATGCCAATGAAATGCCAGGGTTGAGCGCACGTTTCACGATCAACTTAAACAAATGGGAAGGGGGCGACCTGACGGGACGCGCGTTTCGGGATGTCACATGTCACACGCCTCAAAGTATGTATGATTTCTGCTGAGATGGTGTCTGCACTCAATTTTGGTAATAACTCGCTCTGAGAGGAGGAGAGGGTCTGGAAGCAATTTGTGATAATTCTGCCGAGTTTTCTTTTTCCTCGAACAAAAGTTATTCTAACTATTGACCTTTCCAGAGCTTGAATGGCATTTCCAAGCATTCGGGGATGCCACCGCCGCTCTCCAACGGAACTTTTTAATTCTGTGCGTCAGTGTTGTTTCAGGCCTCTTCTCCTTGGGGAAAGCACTTAAACTATTACTGTACGCTCGCTCGTTTGCCACATTGTCCCGACTGTGGACGATGTGTGGCTTTTCCTGTACAACATGAGAAATACTCTTGAGTTGTTTTGTTTTTTTTTAAATACCAGAAAATGTTCTGCATCAAACCTCAAATAAATAACAATAATATTCCCTACTTTTGGAAAATTTAGTGTGATTAGTATTCATCGCACTCGGAACTACCACCTCAGTGATCCAGACAGGAGGAATTCACTCCCAGTCGTGTGAAGCAGTTTAACAACCTGCTGAACTCTCTACCTTTAGCACTGCTGCTCCCTTGTGGTGTATCGAGATATGATAGGCTGATTTGACAATGTGTAAATCCACGGGTCTCCTGTGATTAATTAGCGGCAGGAAAAGAGATTGGAATTGTGTTTATTTCATGCTGTAACGGTAAATAAGCCCTCGGTGAGCTACCTTCAAAAAAAGGAGCAGCATACAAGCAGTTGTGGCTTTGTTGAGATTTCAACAGCGAGAAGTCACACAGGAGAATGTCAGATTTACTCTGCCCGGGAAGCGTTTCAGTCTCTTTGGTGACAATTTTACTACTTGTAAGCCTTCGAGGATGTCCAATTTTAACAAAAGTAATTTATTAACATTTCTGGTGGCTTTGGTTTATTAGTCCTCCCATACATCCTCACATTCACACCGTCACAATTTCACTTCATCAATCAAACTGAAACTCGTGTTTATGGACTGTGGAGGGAAACCGGAGAACCGAGAGGAAGCCCATGTAGACCACGCAAACTCCTGTAGAGACAATCCAGCCACTCTGACACAGCGCTGCCCCCAAGACTGACCACTCAAAGCCACATGCACACCTTTCTCTCCCTCTCTCAACACCTTCCTCCCAGCCCCGCCTCCCCCGGCCCAGCCGTCCCTCACCCAAGCAATCAGGTAAATCCCACATTAACTCCCGGGAAACAGCCCATTAATATTTCACTTGTTTTCAAGCCTGTTTGTGCCATACATCAATGCCCGGCCACTCCTTTCAAAGCCATACATTAGAACTATTTTCAAAATACTTCATTGTCAGCCCGTGGCAGCCTCATTACTTATTAAGATAAGAGAAAAGATGTGCAGGAGGAGCAGTTGGTGGCTCAGCTGGCTTTAAAAGCTGATTTCTACTGTTTCCCACCTCTGCAGCCTGGCGCGGCTGTCTAATACCGCACCTCCTCTGCACTCGTATGTGTGCCTGCTTTGTCAGGGAACCTTTTTGGTCTGGGGGCAGTGGCGGCCTCGAGGTTAGAGAAGGAGCGGGGGGATCGGGAGTTTGCAGGTTTGAATCCCACAGCTGACGCGTCGCCACAGTGGGTCCATGAGAAAAAACCCTTGACCCCCTGGAACGCCGCAATGTGGCCACACCGCCACATTCTAGATATAGAATTGATCAATGTCGGGGGAAAAAAAGGAATTTTCCCAAGAGGCGTGTATAGAGTGTCATTAGTTTGGTTGCTTTGCTGAGAATAAGTGGGATGTCGTTACCCTGCAGCTTACGATGCAGGGTAAAGTGTATGAAAATAAAGCATCCATGGTTTGCTACGTCAAAATGTGCTATAAAGGCATAATAGACGTCAGTGTTTTCTCAGTCTTACAACCACACAAGCACCTGTGAACACAAATCTGACAGAGAATGATAAAAAGTCAACAATCGTGACTGTCCTCCTGGTTCAAAGTCATGTTGACCCAAACAGCTGCACTCCAAGCTCAGCAGCAAAGTCACAAGTGCAAAAATATCTGGAGAGCAGTTCTGAAGAATTAGCAGGAATCAGCCGCCATGCCAAGGGAGCGACAAGGAAAGGAGCGATTGCCTGGCCGTTGCCTCATCTGCTCTGACAAAACTGAACCCCCCCAAAAAAAAGAAATTAATTACTTTGAGGGGTGTTAAAAAAAAAAAAAAATCTACTACAAAAGAAAGAAAAAGATCAGAGGGGTAAATGTGAGAATGTTATAATCTTTCTGTACTGTCATTCCTTCAGGATGATGGCATACCTTTGTAACCGCTGGGCAACCGTTTTCCAGCGCTTCATGACAGGCCTCGATTACCCGCGCATCAAAAGTCTTGACAGCCGAAGGACTTTGTTTTATAAAGTGTTTTCAAGTTACTAATATTAATGCCAAATCTTACAAAATCCTTCTCTTTTTTTTTTTAATGCCTCTCCCTCATGAGGAACAAAGTGAATGGAAACCAGACAAAGAACAGAACTCAGGAAAACTTTCAGCTGAATTTCCTTCTGACATTTTCTGTCATTGTGGACTGGTCAACATGATCAATAGAGAAAAACCAGAAGGGGTTACTCAGGCTACTGGACTAGTTTCTCAGCTTTATTTTCCCATAGTTTAGAATGACAAAGTTGGTTTTTTTTTCTGTTTCTTTTCAAGGAAGTGGATGTTTCAAACCTCCCTACTTGTTTTCACCTCTGACGACAGTGTCACAAAGGATGACGAACACTCTTGATGAAACTCTTCACTCCCCAGACAGTTTTTGGTGCTAGACCTGTACAATGCAATCAGTGCAGAAAGTTAAAACTGTAACATTTCTGCAGCAAACTGCCGGTGCTGCAGAAATGTCTCCTCGCGGCAACACCAACAAGGTGGCACCACACCTGTTGTCATCAAAATCGGCGAGACACTTTGCCTCTCTTGCCAACAATCCAGGACCATTTCCATCTGGCAACGTCGACATCTGGAGCATCTTCGTGATGCGAGACCCCCCCCCACCCACCCAAAAAAGAAGGAAAGAATTGCTGAATTTGATAGACTAATAAAGACCAAATCAACGATTAAACTTGGAGTAATGCAGAATTTTGGCCAAAAAGTGAGTGAAATCAGGGTTTTATTAGGTGTCTTTATAGCATCTGAGTCAGATGAACGGAAATATCTTTTGTTAAGAGTCTCTAAACTGTTCATCCATCATGTGGGTGAATGGAGTGTGGAGCAGAGCAAAGGACTTCAGGGAGTATAGGTCGTCTTTCTGAAGGCAGTTAAACAGCAGGACCATAGTTATGCACTGAAAAATAAGGGAAAAAAAGACTGAAACTGTGTATTCTTGACATAAACTAAATTCAGAGAAGAGCAACATCTAAAAGAGCGAAAAGAATTTGATGCAAGTTTGTCATGCGTATTGCAAATGGAATCTATTTACTGAATGAAATTTATAAAAGAAACCTACTCATTTATAGTCTACACCAGCTATGTCAACCACGCAGGCCAAACCCCGGCGGCCAGAGGGTCCAATCTGGCCCGCAGGTCGACATTGTGCACAGAACAAAGTGTGAAAACAACAAAGAAGACATTAAGTGCGCCTTTCCAAGTAACAGCTGTTCCCAAGGTGTTTACTGGATCGTTTCACAAAGACTGGCTGATATTAACTCTATGAGACCTGAGCTAAGAACTCAGGTAATCTCCATACAGCGAAAACAGAAATACTAAAGGCTGCAGGAATACGGAGGACATGACTTTTGATTGTGTCACTGCATTTTAAATAGAGGGGCGTCATTAAAAGCGGCACGTTGCTCAAATTGCACTCATCAGCAGCAATTTTAGCTTTTGGGAAACAAATAATGATTTCAGTTTGATTTATAGTTTCATTTATTTCTAGAAACCTACATGTATTGGAATGTGTATATGTTTGTATATGTATACGTGCGTGTCTATGTTTGTATCAAAAGATGAAATTATGTCGTGGTGTGTATGTGCATATACTGTATGTGGTGAGATTGTCTGGATATGTATGAATGGGGGTGTGAATGATTTATTAGTATGCATGCATAGAGAGAGAGAGAGAGAGAGAGAGAGAGAGAGAGAGAGAGAGAGAGAGAGATAGATAGATTAATTATCATCAGTAGTAAATGTGAGATAAAAGGATGGAGAAATATAAAGAAAGTTGTATTTTGGTTAAAAGTAAGTTTTGAGCTGCTCAATGATTTTGGAACAAAACAAAAAAAATCCACGGTGTACCGGTCGTTTTCAGAATGTTGGTATAAAGTTCAATAAAAAGAAAAGAAAAGGAAAGAAAGAAAAGAAAATATAATTAATGAAAACACTTTGTGCTGGTGCCTCTGTGCACTGAAAGAAAAGGAAACATTTGGAGTGGTCATTATATAAAGGTTATCATGCTCTCATTTTACTAATCCGGCCCAGTAGCGATCAGTAGAGATCTAATTGGGCTGTTCATCGCCACTCAACTGAAATTATTTTGACCTACCGACCTAATACAAGAGAGGCAATCAGATCTGACACAAGGCGAAATTTACAACACACTCACACTGAGGGCGGCAGACCACTGCAGGGCGAACACACCGAGTAATACAGATGCTACAATCTCGACCTCCACACCAGGACGAAGACCCCTGCTTTTAATGTGATGAACCAAATCTGCCACGTTTCAACACCTCAAAGGATTTATTCCTAATCAGGTTAGCAAGCATTTCTTCATTGCAAGAGCAGCAGAGCATGGACAAATAAATAAATAAAACAAGAACATTTGAAAACCACGAGCCATCAGAGTTGTGGGGGCGACAAACCTGTCAGGAGTATTGTAGTTATGTCATACGACAGGAAGATTCCCCCACACCCCTATCAACCATGGCGAGTAGTGAAACACTAACCCTGTCGCAGGTTCAAATAAAAAGAAAACATAAAACCCATGAGACAGATAAACATAAGGACATACTGTTCTCAGAAAAAAATTTGCAAAAGTTTTAGGATTTGAGCAAATTTAATAAGGGTCAAATTGTGGGAGCTTGATAACTGAGACTTACGTCAGCTGGGATGAGACCGTCATGAGACAGGTTACTTTTACCCTACTGATGATGTGTTGTTGCATTAGTAATCAACTGAGTCGCATAGACGCACGGGGGAAGTGAAGACGGAAGGTTGCGATACACAGAGCATCGCAATGCAGCTTCCCCTGTTTATTGTTCTCATCACAATCACAACGGCCACTAGATGTCGCCCCTTGGCATGACCATGAGATCAATGGAGGAAAAAATTGTGCTCACCTTGACAAATGTTTCCAAACATTGAATATAATGAGTCGATCCTTGATGGCTAAGTTCTGTCAAAACAAGTCACCCATGGATGGTGCGTGAGCAGGTTTGTTTTAATTAAAAAAAAGAGCAATATATTCCCATGAGGCATGCAAACAGACTAGTTTTGGTCATAGTTCAACGCAGGTGTGTCTCTATAAATGATTTGAAACACGTGCACAGTGAAGTCCATATGTTTCCTGACTTTTTTTGCTTCACCAAACTAAATAACCAAATAGTTTCTCCTTTCACTCCATACATTAAAGTTTAACTGAGGCCATTCATGCTCATCACCGGCGAGTTATTATTGACTGAGGCCGGACAGACTTTTTTCAAACGACTCCCAATGTGGGCACATTCATACACTTTTTTTCTAAAGGTTTACAAAAGCTGCTGGAGGGGTCAGGCAGGTAAACAGCGCAGGGAGCATCATCTGTTCCCAAGCAGATTATTTACACTCTATCTGCCATCTAAAGTCGGGCTATTTGTCATCAAAGAGCAGACGACAAGCCCCGGAAATTGAACGTTTACTGTAAAATGGTGATGAATGGAGCGGCATGTCAATGGTGATACATCAAAGAAGCAGACGGCACTGAAGCCAGGATCTCTCATTTCTCGTGGGATGAGAGAGGTAATATTCACTGCCGCGTGTTCATCATTTGCCATTGCATTGAAAGTTACTGTGAAGCTTTAGGCTTGTATTCCAAGATCTCGGATGACCAGTGTTGGGAAAAGTTACCAGAAATGAAGACTTGAATGAAGCTTCTTCTTTTAAACAGTCTTTATTAAAATGTCATCACTGGAAGGGGGTTTAAGTTTTCAGCCGTCCTGCAGAACTTTGTGTAATACCTGTTTTTGACATAAATGGATTAATGAAGTACTCAGAACAAGAAACAGCAACAAAGCAGCCGAGACAAGCTGCCAACACGCAGTCTTAAAATGGTTATAATGTCAACATCATATACTTCTCTGGCACTTTGGAGGCTTATGATGGCTAACACTAAATCTTACAATCAGATGTTCTCATCCACAACAAGCTCATAAAAAGCTTAATAATTATAAATGCATTCCTATTTGTGTGTTACTGCTAACGAGATTTATGTGTGTGGATCACAGTCAATTCAACGTCTGTTGAGTTTGATTTATTAAGAATAAGAAAGAAAATGTCCTGCCAAAAGATTGTAAATGATCTTAGGATGAGACGTGAATAAACGTAGTCACATTTATTGTTATTGAGATATGAACATGCAACAGTGTACAGAGAATAATTGGAGCGCTGCGGTCTTTAAAAGTACTAAACCATAAGAATCCCTAAAATGTGAACTTGTGTTCCCATGTATTCATGCACTGCAAATTCAAACTGAATTTTTTTTCAAACATGAATAAAAATAGCAATGAATTCACACAAAAAAACGCAGAATTACCAATTATTTATTACCTGGTGGTCATGTGTCTGAAACCAGAGGCAGAAAAAAAAAAAAGACTGCATCTGAGAACTGCAAACACACAGGTAGGGAAACTGAAGATAAACTAATTGGAATAAAAACTTTTGTAGAAAACAAGGAGATAATAAGCGACATTGTGAAATCTTAAAAGTTTTTTTTGCATATTAGCATCTATTTTGCTGTTTACAACAATATTCATTGAAGTTAAAGACGATAATACTGCAGTTTAGCATGAGAAGTTTAGATTTTAGTGTTTTCAGTCTCTTATTCCGAATACTGGAGACGCCGCGTCTCTTTTTGAACTCTTTTGTTTTCCTGAACGGGGAAATCACTTTTTTGTTCAACTGAAAGGGTTGAAGGGAAAACATGTGTTGGCTCACACTTTTTCTGAACTTAACGCTCAGCGGGAAAAGACTTGCCTCAGTGAACACGGGCATGAAATCAACATGTCACTCTGCGTGCTGGCTAATTTTCCCTCAACCCTCAGTCGCACTAATCAGCAGCAGAGCGCGTGCTGGTCACACAAGCAGAAAGGATGCCTGGCAAAAGGCCCTACCGCTCGCTCGGCAGGCCCAGCAGGAGTGTTTGGAGTGTAAACACACTGATGTTTTGCATCACCGGGCCCCTTCCACGACCACCTCTGAACACACACAAACAAGCGTGCCGGGGTCTCCATCTCCATGCGCGTACGCTCACATACAGTCGCTATTGTGCTTTTAGCTGCACGCACACAGAGTAACGTGAGCTCCGACGCTCACGCTCGGCGCTCCTGGAAGCTTCAGTAGAAACGGGAACGGCAGACGTGCACATCTACAGGTGCTGCGCGTGTGTGTGTGTGTGCGCGTGTGTGTGTGTGTGTGTGTAAATACAGACGGGGTTCTGCAGGAACGTCTCTGTACTTCAGAGAGTGCGGCTCTCCCACGACAGCCTGGGGTGCCACATCCATCTCTGTCTTTTTGCCAAATTTGATTTTAAATATTTATCGCGCCATACATCTTGGCTGAAACAAATTGCTGGCAAAGTGCTATTGTCTGTGAAACATGTAGTAAGAAGGATGGAGGCTTTAGAGGGAACATCAATGTTTTATTTGGTAAAATATATGACTGGGAAGTGGATGTGCAACTGCAGCACTTTTGAAACAGCAGGACGGTTCGGGAGCAGAAGTTTCCGGAGCGGGTTCCTCCTGCAGAGCAAAGGTGAGGTGAAGAGAAGTGAGAAGGTGAGGATGCCTTCCGTCTTCCGTGGGAAGAGAGACACCGCTGAAGTTGGACTCATGTAAAGTAGACACAACACACAGGAGGAGATGTTTCCAGATGTCAGCAAGTTCCTTTAATTTGACTACAGTCAACGTCGAAAGCCGTGCCGTTATATCCCACATGCTGTTATATCCAACTGGACCTGTGTAATGTTCTCCACCCTGGAAATCACTTACAAACCTAATAGAAGTGTGATTGCTCACCAGGACCAGGAGGAGAGGCGTGGGCGGAGTTTAGGATTGGATGGGGTGAGTGAGGAGTGAGGGCAGCACAACACTTGTGTGAGATTGTGCTGCTTAGGCTGACAAACTGTTTGTTCTGTTAATCCATAATCATAAAAAAAAGACAAATTTGTTCTTAATGGGTCTGACCTGGTTAAATGAAGGATTCATGAAAATAGCACAGCCAAATATGGTTATTAGGGTATAACAAATTAACTTAAATGACAAAGAATTGAACTCGTGTAAGTATTGTCATGTTATTTTTAACTACTGAATATCTACTGCAAGCACATGGATGAGCTGGTTGTATTTTACTGTTGAATTTACTTACTGCAATAAAAGCATTTTGTGGAAATAAAAGCAAAAGTTCAACACACAAAGCTGTTACTGTAAATCTATTCTTGTTACAAAAGGTTCTGTAAACTGGATGAGGGAGACTTTTTAATTCTGTTACTTTATTACTGTGTTTTTTTTTTTTTTTTTTACTTTTTGCATGCAGCAGTGCAAACCTGAAAAGAAATGACGAAGCTAAATAACCACAGAATACCAGAACAGACACATGATATCAGTTGGCTTTTGTGTCTGTGACATGAATTCAGCTTTTTGCTGCAAACTGACACATTGGTGGAGATACTGTACCACAGCTGCTTCTCTGAAGTGTTGATTCAGCGTAGCGCCATGCTCCAGACACCCTGCTGTGTGCGTGCGTGCGTGTGTGTGTGTGTGTGTGTGTGTGTGTGTGTGTGTGTGTGTGTGTGTGTGTGTGTGTGTGTGTGTGTGTGCGTGTGTGTGTGTCATGCTTCTTGCATTGCTTTTTTTCCCCCCAAAGCAAGACAGGTCGGCTTCTTTTTTCCCCTCGTTCACACGTTGCTTTTCTTTCTCTTTTCGCTCTGTAAAGTCACCAAACTGTGCAGTGGACTCTTTGGAGTGCCTTGCTCAGGGCCATCCAGCCCGAGGAGAAGAGAGCAGTGCTGAAACCAATATATTGGATACACTACCCGCTAACTGTTACAGCGACACTGGACCAAATTCAGAGTAATGGCAGCTCTCCCAGCACACAAAAGGATGATGTAGAGCTCACCTGGGGGACAGGAAAGCCACTCCGACGCTGCTTTCCTCCGGTGGGCGATGTCAAAACAGCAGCAGGGCCCGGCAACTCAAATATTTCCTCCACTTGTGTTACATGGCTGTGCTTCAGGGAAGCTACTGCCACAGATGTGATTTACTACTCTGGCTTCAGAAGGAACAACACAGATATATGATGATACAAAACCACAATACCAGTAGTGGTTCAACTGGAGCCGACCACACAGTGAGCGGAGGAGCACTGCCGTTACTTCCTTAAATGGTAAAGGAGTGACTTTAATAGTAGTGGCGGTAGCCGCCTCGAGGTTAGAGAAGTGGACTTGGGATCAGAAATTCCCCGGTTTGACTCCCATTAGTGACAATTTACTACTGTGTGTCCAAAAGCAAATCCCTTGGCACCGTGGGAGCCCACTGCTTCTAGTATGAAGAGTTAAAGTTAACTATGAGTAGGATTTGTTAAATGTTAAGACGAGATTTCCCCCAAGAGGGTCAATAAAGTATGCTTTCTTTGTAGTCACATCATGAAAAGCACTGATGCTATTGTAACTTTTCACTGTTTAGAGTGATTCAATAATGTGCACGTGGTTGTATCAGCTGTGAGAATGGTCTGATTCTCTCATTAGGTTCGGTTAAAGTTACAGCAATTAGTTATAAATGATGGTATTTAAATTTAGACTAATAAAGTTTCATGTGTTCAGATTTCATCAGTCATGCAGAAAGGAATTAATAAATGAATGATGACGGAAAGAATAAAAAGCTGCATCAAGACAGATGAGATAAACTACCAACATGCAGGCCGCTCTGATAAAGTGAAGCGAATGTGTGAGCCGACAGTCACACAGAGGCATCAGCACCTACAGCAGCTCAGACACTTCAGTCGCTGTGTTATTAATTTAATATTTGTAATTAGTTACATGTCCTTGCCAAAAGTATTGGCGTGGATTTACAGTGTCATGTTACCTTATACCATCTTATTCACAGAACTGTAAAAAAGTAATCAAACGATGCATTTAATGTAAGAAAGAAAGAAAAAAAACACACACATTTGTGTGCCTTTAAAGAAAACACCCTTCCTTTATGCCTCATGTCTGACACTTCCTAAGTGCCTTCACTCCATTCCACCAAACAAAGCGCATTAAACAGTATTGTGCACTTTAATGCTTTAGCGACATCTGGCTTTGTTTATGCTCCTAATAGACTGATTACTCCATTTGGGTAAAATATAACCAGTAAAAACTTCAGATCGTTCCACTATTATTTACTATAAATAAACATCAATCTGCACTAGTTTGTGCCATAAATTCTCAATGAGCTATCTCAGTTTGAACAATAAATCAGGCCTTACTTTTCTCTCTCGCTCTCTAATGTGTTTGTGCTTCACTCTGACTTGGACACACGGTGGTGCTGTTGTCTTGTGCATGACACACATGCAGGCGGGCGAGAAGACTGATTCAAATGGCCATTTGCAAATGCATCCCACCTTAGATTTAAGAAGTGCATGTTTAAATATACTATATTTACATAATGTTTGCATGACTTGCATGAGAATGACCCTCAAACCGGCATATTTGGTTTACAATTTGTTATGTGATGTTTTTGCTCACTTAAAACTTACTTTAATAATTTACTAATTTGCATTATTCTCCTTAGATTTTGAGTTGTTCTGCGTCAGCATTTTCCCCAACTGATTGTCAGAACTGCACACATCTCATGCAGAGCTAATACTGACTTATGGATGCCCAGTACCTGTTTGTCTTCTTCCCCAGCAACAGCAAATACCCCCACTACCCAGGCTCGCCAGTAGATGGCACTCTAGTAGCACCACGGCTGCCACTGTACTGATGCCATTGTTTAAGTCAACGCTATTCCCTTTTTCTGAAGGATGGGGCTGGAAAATACAGCAGTGATTAATTACAAATTCAGTGTTAGTACACATTATTATCCAGCATTCAAATAGAGGCACAAAAACGGCACTGTGCACAAAAACAAAAATGATTCAGGAGCTTTAAGGCCATTTGGAAATGCATCCCACAAAGCTCCTCGCCACATAAATATGTATTACATCTGCAACTCAATTAGGCATGGTGAAATCTGGCCTTTGGGGTAGAAACCTGTGAACCTGCATAGATTTCGCCCCACCACTCCTCTACAGGCCTTTAGCTGTACAGCTTTTCGCTGGTACTGATAATCAGCCCGGCCGACCTGTATGTGGAGGTTGTAATCTAATATTTTTATCTGCGTGCACTACAGGATTAAGCCTGCACACATACATCTGGCACACACCACAAAAATGGATCAAGGTCTGCCGAACGGCTTCATTACAGTCGGCCGTGAGGAGCCGGCGTATGCAAATATCCCAGGAATCCACATGGAGAACTGCAGCTTCATTAAATTTGGCAATAAAATATTTGCAATACCTCATTGGCTTCTAATGGCCATAATGAGGAGTATGACTGAATCCAATCGGCTTGCGTTAGATTTAATTTGTTTGGCATTTCACAGATGGGAATGCATTTAGAACTGTGAGCAGATATAAGAAGTCATTACAAAACCGGGACATGTCACCACACAGAGCCACAAAAGGCCTCCACTCTTTCAAACGGGGATGATTCCCAGAATGCTTTTATGCAATACGAAGAGGCCCGACCCCCAACCACATACTGGAAATGCCAGCGGTTGATTTTACCATATTGTGTTTCAACATATTAGGTTACCGTGACCTTAATTAATGCAATTCCATTCTCTATAACTATCTGCAACTGGCTTTTGTCCAGACCCGGATAAGATTGGCCGACGGACTGAGCATGCCAACTAAAGAGATACCACGGGAATAAACAATGAAGCTTCTTGTCAGCTCGGAGGAGACGTAAATGCAGAACACCAGCGCGGTGCTGTTTTGCAGACTACAGAATTTGCATTATATAATTGAAACAGCGGCATCGCAATTTGGAGGAGAGCAACTGAAACAACTATATATTGCGAGGTTTGGTCAAACAAGCAGCAGATACAACACAGCAGGGAGGGAGCGGATAGTGATACTGAACGTCTCACTTCACCATCACCAGCATATGTGCAGCACAATCTGCAGAATGAAAACATCGAGCGAGTTCCGACTAAGAGAAAAGTGGCACATGTGTTTGAAAAGGATTGCCTCATTCAAAGGCTATTTGTTTTGCTTTTGATAGCACAAGCGAAATACGCCCCTCCATGTCTGCCAACAAGCTAACAAATGTTGCGTGTACAGTAAATCAACACCAGATCCAGGATTACCACAGGAGTGCATGCTATGTGGAAGATAATCTATCTATCTATCTATCTATCTATCTATCTATCCATCCATCTATCTTTGTAGTTGCACCAGCCAGAATAATAATAAAGACTACAGTGTTGGAACAATGCACAGAGCAAACGATTACATCCTGTCAGCAGAATAAGACTCAATTTGATCACATCCTTTTCTGTTCTGAGCTTCACCGCAATCTATTCTCTGTACACAAACTAACTAATCAATTACAACCCCCAGCTCATGTAAAGATGCTTTTCATACACAGAATACACCCCCCCCCCTCCACTAACTGCCCCTCCTTTGCTGTGCATCGCTAAGATAAATTGGCTGTGACCCAAGCACGACCCCGGCTGATGTTCATGAGACCATTAAATTTCCTGCAAAGAGGGTGCAGCGGGGTTCTCTGTGTTTGTGCATGTGCATTTGGAATGGGTGTGTGTGTGTGTGTGTGTGTGTGTGTGTGTGTGTGTGTGTGTGTGTGTGTGTGTGTGTGTGTGTGTGTGTGTGTGTGTGTGTGTGTGTGTGTGTGTGGAAACAGATACAATGAGAAAAAGGGGGAGGAGGAGCAGAAAAAGGAAGATGAAACAACAAAGGAAAATCGTGAGAGACAGTAAAGCACACATGGTACGAATCACAAGTTACAAGTTTCAAATTAATTCCATCATTTGCTCATAATCCAGTGATTTGAATGCCAGACACTTGTTTTCTTGGATGGGATTTTTTTTTTTCTTGACATGATCCTTGGTGTTTGTACTGATATTTCGATATTACTATTATTTTGTAGCTTAGCTATGACGTGTTTCTTTAAATGAGCATGTCAATTTCATGCAATGTCAACAATATTCAACCTTCTATTACAATTTCTTTGTGAACTGGTGATCTGCTCCTGGACCATATGTGAGTATAGTGGAATTTGTAATATTTTTGTGTCGGGGTAATTATTCATTTCACATGATTTGGAGTCTTTCTTAGGTCATTTGTCACAGATATCCAGATTCTGTTGCCTGAAGGTCTCAGAGCTCTTTAGATCCCTGCACAATGACAGCACACACACTTCAAAAGCAAAGAGAACAGCAGTGGTGGTCCCACCTACAACGTCCTAAATAGATACCCTTTAACTGTAAACACACCCGCAAAATTGCTGATTTGAATTTGTTGTAGCATCCATGTGACTTTTATTATTGATCTTCATCAATTCTGAAAATGGTTAAAAATAGCATTAAAATGTGGATTCCTTGAGTCTGCACATGGCAGTGCATGTTCATGGTGGGATGAGAGGTCTAAACCATGAACCATGACAGCTTGTGGGGATTTATTGTGAAGCTGCATTAACCCTGATTACACCATCAGAAAATGTAGATTTTCATAACTGGATTAAAACTGACCTCAATGAGAGCCTACGCTGTAAAACAATGAATCAATATTGGAAATATTTCCCTCGCTTGTGTGGAGTTTTGTATTTGACACTGCTGCTTACTTTGGCGTAAAGCTCATTTGGCCCTGTTGCATGCTCACCTGTGGCCGGGTTGTGGCCTTTGCCGCCCGACACGATCCCAGGGCTTCTGTTAAGTGGGCTGATAGTTGAGGGCAAACGTCAGTGTCAGCTCTTCTTGTGTGGTCTGACTGGCTCCTTAGTGCACAATAAGAGGAGGAAACTCTAAAGGCCAGAGAGTCTGAGTTGATCCAAGCTGTTCAATGTCCTGATTGCAGTGTATCTGCCACATTTACATGTTTTTACTATACAATAAAAAAAGAAATGAAACATAACACTTAAATTTGATTACGTCTGAACATATTGACTCACATCTTTACAGATTATCTAAACAATTGACAAAAAGGATTATTTAATGCTCTAGTATGCAACTCTGCTGCTAGACACAGTAATTTAGTTAGAAATGCTTTATTAGTCATTGCAATAAGTTGATTAGAAGTGCTGTAGGACAGTAGCAGCATAAGTCTTTGAGGAGTGAGTTTATGCTTTAAGGTTTGCAGTATTTTGTTGTCATACAGTGACATCTAATGGTCACAGATAGTATATGTTCATATATTTCTATAAGTTGTTTTCCTACATGCAAGCCAACAACTAAAGAAAGTGTGACTTATATTCCAGAAAATATGATACATGCAGCAAAGAAGACCTACAAGAGGATCCGTGTAACATGGAATTCTTATTTACTTCATGCCGATCGAGTCCAAGGTGAAACTAAATATAAAATCTCTTCTTTGCATATGCAGGTACCTGTCTTCTATCGAATGTTGAGGAAACATGCAGCAAATTAGTTATGATGGTCAAAACCCAACCAAACATCAACTGTGTCATAATGTTATCAATATATTCTGATGGCAACTTGTGAAGGCAGATGTACTCTGACTAATGGACTGCATAATACAACTGTGGACAATTCATTTCAGCCTGCTACCACTTGTGAATAAGTGAACTTATCGGGGTTGACATCTTTACCAAGTAGATCCCAAAGTTCTATCAGAATACTGCAGCTGTATTCTTGGGGCCGTTCACACGGTGACAATTACAAGTGAAAACCCAAAACCTTTGTTGTGTTTCTGGTGTCGGGAGTTTATATGGTGGCCAGTCCAGAGTGGATGGAGTATGTGCACCATGGCCAAAGTAAATAGTTTTTTTCTTCACACGTGGAAGTATATGGACAATAACAACAATGTCCTCACTCCCAATTCATATTCTCCTGGGACTTGCTAGTTTTATAGTTGGGAGTCACCATAATAACACTCCAACTTCATCATCTGTCCATACCAACGTCCGTGTGCTCATCTTTGTTACTGTTTACAAGACATTGCTCTCTGCACGTGTCTGTGATTTCATTATAAAAACAAACAACAGCACACACTAGTGGCCCTACAGGAAAACTACGTAGTTCATTTTCAGCGTTTCTGACGTCTTTGTGTAAACGGACATTGCTTTCAAAATGTTGCTATGTCAATGTGAAACTTTTCTGAAACCAAAAAAGCAAAAACTTGGAATTTGAAAATTTGTTGAGTAAATGGGGTCTAAGTGGTCCTCGTCCAAAGCATTAAACCACCACTAAACTATACATTCATATTTTTAATCGCAATAGAATTGTGGTCATTCTATTTTGGAGTCCCCAATATTGCCATATGCTCTTCATATATGGTGTTGATAAAGATATACTGATCCAGCCAGGAGATGGAAAAGGTCCCTACAGCATGATATCTACCACACTGATAACAATCAACAGCAGCCAGTTGGGTTTGTGGCATTTTGAAGGTAATCATAAATAAGAAAGATACTCAGACTCCTGACTAAAGCTCCCTCACTTTTTCATTCAGCAGCAATCAGACCTTGGCTGATTCACCTCACAAGGACCAGCTGAGGGCAGGAAGACTATTTTGGGAGGATTTGTCACACAACCTTGTGAGAAACATTCATGATGCATGACAGAGAAAAGTCTATTGAGCCTCAACAAATTCAGTCAGAATACTGAGTGCATGTGTACATTTCCCCCCCCACTGGAATTAAGAGTGGTTTAATGTACGATTAATATCAAACAGAGTGGAATGGATCCAGAGAATGATTTATACATGCTTTCAAACGTTAAACTATATAAATAGATGCTGAATATGAAAATGCAAGGATGAAAACTTTACAGGTGGCGGCATCTGATATGAAATTAGAACAGGAAACTTTTAAAAGTAAGTCGGAAGCTTCAGTTTCACAGGTTCAAAGATCTCAAGAGAGAAGATAATAATCAGAGAGGTACCTCGGGTGAAGTGTCGACATGTTAAAGCTTCTGCTTGAACATGCAGACCTTTGCCATCACATGGAAATTCACTTGAGTGGCACATTCTCATGCTATTAATTGATTTCTGCTCCCCAACAAGCAGACATGCAGCTTCCTGGTTGTGACCAGTGTGTGCACTGAGGAAACTAAGACACTGATACCCAATAAGAGAACACCAAGGTCACAGGATAGCATATATGTCATTGCATTTTCAAAAATAGGATCCCAATTTGCCAGCTCAAATCAGCAAATCAATCACTCTCACACAGACGTACATTCATTCATTCAACATTATACCAGCAAAGAGGACAAATGGGGTCACCTGTGGTATGTTCTAGCAAAAAAAAAAAGTTGCCAACAATTTAAGTTTGCACGCAGCGGCACACCATCACCGCAGCACATCCCACCAATTACTGTCATGCCATTGGCAGTGCAGAGATCAACTGTACAATCGTTAGCTTATATTAGCCGGCAGACAGTGAGAGGACGAGGCCACGGGGGCAATGTGAACCTCTACACATGTTGCCAGCAATGTGAAGACAATCATTTTCATCACACAGCATGCAGCTCTCTGCAGTCCGTTGTGCAGTGCGTGTCCCTGATCCCTCTAATGGATTACCACAGTGTCGGTGGATTGAAGGGTTAGCCCCTGGAGCTTTGAGGGCCCGACCTCATCGTACTGTACTTCATCCCACAGTGGTGAAACACTCCCACTCGGTTGTAGCGACTCTCAGAGAAGCATCTGGACGTAGCTAGGGGCCTCCACCACGGCAGTTTGTCATGTTAACATAATCCAGAGTGATGTCTGGTTAATTTGTTTCCCTATTCTAATAACCTCGCATATAAATAGTTACTACCAGGCTTGCGTGGCTTCATGCATTTTCACCTCCTGAGCCTCGGAGGAAATTAGCATTTGAATTTGTAATCATGTCCCTTTTAAGTTGCATCACACATGCAGAGGCTGAAACGAGGAGACAATTAACCTGCGCCGCTAAGTGGACAAGAGGATCTGCCGAAAATAGCTCAGAGGAAAATGAAGTCAAGTTGCATGTTTCATGTGGTGTCCTAATCAGTCGGGCTGTGGGTAAAGATTTCATCATCCGATCTTAGCGCCGCAGCGTGTAACATGATATCATTTCAATACCCACATGTAATGCGCATCATTCTATACGACGCAACAAGCCTTTACCCTGGAGAACCGGTAGACCTACAACACGTATAGTTACTGTGGATATATTTCTGTTTATGTGGCAGTGAGCGCAAACTCCTCCGATGTGAAGGCAAATACCACTGCGAGTGTCACAGAGAGTAAACTCGCAATAAAAGAAAATACATCATATAGAGCTGTTGACAGGCAAGAATCTGTTTTTCCTCCAATGTGTGAACCTGCCAGGAACCAAGGAAAGAAGTCTCATTTTAGCAAGATGACAACATATATTCACTATTTTCTAAAGTGTTGACTGTAGAGGCCTAAGGTTTTTTGGTGGAAAAAAAAAATGTCTCAGCTCCTGAGGGGGAGAGCTTTTAATCCTTCAACTGATTTGAAGGCATAAAACTCACCTAAGGAGGATGTATGTTGTTAATGTCCCCTCCTGTGCTCAGCACATAAGATAAGGCAGGGGAGGAGGCTCTTCACTACACTGCAGAATAGATTGTTCGGTTTAGATGATGACAATTGTTTTTAAAATGATACACCTCTAATCTAGAACTGTTGGGGGGGGTATAGTCAAATGTGAATTAAAAGAAGAAGAATTAGCAGTGATCATGAACTGGAATTTCATTGAATGTACAACATAAAATAAAACACAAGACATTTTGCTTCGGCAAGAGCTCACACAGTTGTGTAGCATCCCTCTTTATTGTATCAACCAGGACTCCTAGAAATTAAAACCATAATGTTGTGATGGATGCTGTGTGTGGTATGGCATCGATCGCCGGATATAAGCACAGCCTGTCCTCAAAGAAATAACACGTTGTCTGGAAGGGAGCAGTTGATGCCCACACAATATTCACTGCTGCAGAAAAACAACAATAACCCATATTTGTGGATTGTACAGCAAACTGTACTCACAGACAAGGATCTCTAGAGGTCTTTCTGAGCACATCCAGCGGTTCACTATACAGAATCCAGCCTCAAGTATATGTATTAAGCTGAGCATCGAATTTTGCTCATGTGCTTTGTCCACAAGCATTTCCCCAGATTCACCATTCCACTGATGATCTTATGTTCTGTGGAAGGTGGGATCGGCACAATCTTTGTAATTCAAAGTTGATGAACTGACTTGATATCTGAGACTATCAGCCTCTTTAAAATGTTCTTTTTTATACCTGATGATGCAATTAACTTGTCCTCAATTACCAGTCTATTGTTGCCCTTGTCTCATCTTCTTTGGGATGCATCACTGCCATTCATTTCCAACTGAACAAATGTTCTTCATGTCTTTTCTTTTAACATCTTTAATGATGCCTAAATGTTTAGTAAAAAAAAAAAGTGTTCTGTTTCTTTTCATATCCTACACTGCTTGCAAAATAAATGTATTACTTTAATTGTTTTGAGGATGTATAGGAGGCACGTTCCTTTGTTATGAAGTAGTTTATGTTGCCCATAAAAAGTTGATTGGAGCATGATAGAGCTGCAGCACTATTTTTAATGGAAAATCAAATACGCATCAGTGCAGAGATAGACAAAAATAAATAAATTCCCTGAAACTATTACCAATCTATTGTTGTCCTCTGCAATTTGTGCTTGTGTTTACACAAGATCCATCTTGACAAGCACAACACATTGGTTAAACTATTAGCGTTGTCATTAGTTGCAGATAAAATACGTTTGTGTAATATTATTAGAGCAACTCACATTTCCCTGGTGTTGCTGTCTATTAGAAACAAAGGAATACAATTCATACAATTAGAATAACATGTTTCTTCAGATTATTAGTTTAAATGATTATTAGTTGCACACCTTCTACATGGCCATAGCTTGCAGCATTGGAATCTGATGCTGGTTTAGTACCTGGTTTACTGAGTTGCTGTATAAAGCGTGCTAAATTGCACTTGCAGGCAAAACGATTGTGTCTTCAATATGTTTTCCAGGTAATCGAGTAGGAATAACACCATTAGTGACATCAGGTGCAAACAATAGTATTCAAATGACGGTTTTGCATGGATTTGCAAGAGTTTAACCAATAACAATCTGCTGGAAACAGTATTGTTTCTGTATTATTTAGTTGTGTTCAACGTGGATTGATTGATAGATTGATAGATTGAGCACAGAGTCGCCACAAGCACTAAATTAATTGTGTGAAGGAGTTGGAAGTTATCAAACATCAGATCATTACTGCAAATACAACTGAATTTGGCAACGAAAGAAAGAAAGAAAGAAAGAAAGAAAGAAAGAAAGAAAAAAAAGTTTGATAAACAAAACAGAAAATGTCTATTAATGAAGCCCACAAATAAAAGTTGTAGGGAGCCAGCTGAGCTGAGGAAAAGCCTCTCACCATAATAACAGCAGCATCTCTGCAGAAGGCTGTAATGATCTGTGCCTTTTTTATGCCTTTCTGTGTGATCTGCAACACACGCTCGATATTCCATACGTTGGAAGGCAAACGTGCAAAACTGTGCATTCCATTATTAGATCAGCTTTCCTACGTATGCTTGCATTATCATGTGTGTGCCTGTTTTTAGACCTGCAGAGCTTCTGCAGATCAGATCCCTGTTATGGACACATCCACAATTTGATGTATTGACGTTGCTTTAAAAATAGCAAAACCCAAAATGTAAACATCCATGATGCTTGATGACTTTAATGATAAGATCACAAAAAAAAATAACACTTTATTTATAAAAGCTGGAGTTGTTATGTTGTTATCGACATTTAATTGCTCCTATTAAAACAAAGAGAAGCATTTGCAATTTGCTAAGGCGCTGATCGAGGCACTGGAGTGTTTTAATGCATTTATTTTTCTCGTAGCTGGAAACAGGCGGAGTTCGTGTGAGGAGTCTGTCATGTTGTACAAAGTAAAACATCATGAGTAGTGGCTCAGAGGGACAGAAAGGCAGGGTTATTATTAATAAGTGGAGGAGAAAGAACATTATGCTGCCAAGCTGGCTCATGAGCCAGCAAATTGAGCTTGCAAGTACTAAAGCACCACTGAGATAGGTCATTAAGATACCCCGAATGGAGCTAAGAAACAGAGATCTCAAACAAAAAAAAAGAAAAGAAAAAAAGGAAAGGAGCCCAATTCTGAAAATAGGATTTTCTTGGTTTGTAAAACAGCAGAAACAGAGGCAGAGGAAATGTCTCTATGCTGACCCATTGTGATGCTGAGCAATCTTTAGAAAGTGTATGAAGCTACAAACCAAGGTCGTCAGCTGCTAAGTCTGTCCAAAAGCAAATACTTAAACCACTTCATCTTCAGTCAGTGAGATTTATTTTTTGTGTCTGTTGAAGTACAGACCCATTAAACTGCCAGGTGCTGTATGGAAGCACTAATGGTTTTGCAAACATCAGGAGAGGACTATTGAAAGGTTGAAGGAGCCCTTCGGATGGTGACATTTCTCCGGCTAAATTGTTTGCTAGTAAAAGCCCGAGCTTGTCAACTGCTGTTTAAAACAGTGCACCAAAAATTGTCAACTGGGAGCCTCCCGAAGTACCACGCCATCCAAATGATTTGTGACAGTGAATGATATATGAAGAGCTCGAGGAAAGCCTCAGTGCCTCCAACCTTTTCTGATGCTTACATCCACGATAGATAAGGTTTCATTGTTCGCGTAATCGTTAAGAGGTGAAGTGAAGTGATTACTGGAAAGTGTCTTCTTGTCAAGGATGGCTTGTATTACCTATCTGTCTGCCGTTCAAGGGCATTCATCTTTAAACATTTGGAAATGGAATATTTAAGAGGAAGCTGCGGTTATTCTTTCCTCCCTTCACATGCACAAAAGGTATTTGCTTTGAACCGGTCAAGGAAAGGTAGAAAGAATGAAAGAAATGTGATTCATCAAAGCCAACGATCTCTCTGGAGAACCATGGTTGCTCTGTTCCTTCTCTTCTGCCCCGCGAGAAGAAACCATCAGAGGGCAGGAGCACCGAGCCAGGTGACCCGCAGGTCGCCGACCCGCGCGGTCACCTCTGATTTCCTCTTAAGTCTGTGTCACCGCGGTTATCTCGTCCATTTCCTTCACACCCAGGGCCGCTCGCCATTTCATTACCGTGAAAATAATTGAAACACAGAAGCCGAATGTGTAAACACAACCAGGAATAACAAGCAAGTGGGCGGCATTGGGAAGCAAATCGTGAGCATTAGGCATCTGTGTAATGTGGATTCCGTGAAACAATAAAAATAACATTGCCGTTTGAACAACATGTCCGTGTGTGTGTGTTTATATGAGCTGCAGCACATTTTTACCTTTGATAAACAGAAGTATTACCTCCGCTGTTTATGACCCCATAGACATAAAACCTTCACCAAAGAAAAAAAAAAAAAAAAAAAAAAAAAGCCCACAAAGCATGTTTGAATACAAAACAAGTTGTTGGGATTCACTGGTGTTAGTTTATTAACGCAGAAAAAGTAGCAAAGTACGGCACCATTAGGGCTGCAACAGAGATAAGAATGTGGGCGAGGGGAAAAAAAAGAAAAAAAAGAAGAAAAAAAAGAAGCAATTTCCGAAAGGAAGATCTAACTAATCAACAACTCTCTTTTCCAGCCCATCTGATATACAAATTGTGCCTAATGAACCTTGCAAAATCAATTACCTAGGTAATACTTTGCATGCAAGGGAAACCAAACACAGAATGCACGATGCATACGTAAACAGACATTACTCACTGCAGATTATTTTGCTCCATTTACATTGCATTAGCAGCAGAAACAGCAAACTGAATGCTGCACATTCCTCAATCATGTTTCATTTCATTAAAATGCAACTAGGCCAGGAGAAGAAACCAAACCCACCTAACAGCTAGTTAGAACATCCATTACATCCAGCGCTGCCACTTGATTAATGCCGCAACATGGAGTGGACAAACAAACAGGCGCAAGGAGCTCGAGCACAAAATAATACAACATAAAGTATTTAGGTGACTCTCAAATGATGGATGATGGTACTTCTTTCTGCTGATAAAGTTCTTTATACATTCCTGTTTAGCGCTGACACTTTGGCATGAAATACTGTATCACACATGCTGAAGATAACGCTGTTATTGTATTGTGTGAGCATTATGTAGCGTGTTCGGGGCACGTAAAGAGAGCGACTTTTCCTCGCCGTGCCTTGAGACTTTGATTAAACACATTTCAATACTTTATCGGGCTTCTGATAGGAAGTCATCTCCAGAATAAAAAAGGCTTTTGTAGAATCTTCTGAAGCTAATAATGGGAAGAGGAACAGCACACACTCTAGATATATTTCATCCTTCATGGTTTGCTCTGTTGCATTTACAATAAAGTAATATGTCATCATATTCTTTCTTGGGCCAGAAAAAAAAAAAAAAAAAAAAAAAAAAAAGTTGTTGAACTACACATCAAACTAAGCTGAGCCACAGCTCCTCTGCAAAGTAACACAGAGGAGAAATTCCAGTTTCTGAACACACATCTAAATCTGGAGTCATGAATTATTAAAGCCTCCCTTTTATGGAGCCTTCTTCAGAAGGAGAATATCCAGCACTGTATAGTACAAGCTCCAGATCAAACGGAGCAGAGCAAAAGAGCCAAATCTAATGTTAAAAGTATTTTTTATTTTTTTTTTTTTACCAGAAGTGTCGAGTGTTGTTCTGCACTTGAATGCAAAGGAAGGAAAAGGCTGAACAGACAGAGGAAGAAGGACAAATAGAGAGAGAGAGAGAGAGAGAAAGAGAAAGAGAAAGAGAGAGAGAGAGAGAGAGAGAGAGAGAGAGAGAGAGAGAGAGAGAGAGAGAGAGAGAGAGAGAGAGAGAGAGAGAGAGAGAGAGAGAGAGAGAGAGAGAGAGAGAGAGAGAGAGAGAGAGAGAGAGAGAGAGAGAGAGAGAGAGAGAGAGAGAGAGAGAGTGGTCTCTCTTCACATGGTCAGTGCTGGTCTCTTTCATGGATCCCATCATTGGAATGGATCTACAGAGGAAATGAGAAAACTCACAATGTCCTCTGAGATGACAAGTTGATGACAAGAGAGCAGATTTACCTCTTCTGAATATCACGAGACAATAAATAGCTTTGGTTAGGAGGTGAGTGTCAATTGTGGATGAATCGCTTCTCTCGGTTTCATCCAGCGCGGCGTGCCTTTGTGAAATTGCTTTTGGAGTCCGAGTCGCACTTACAAAACATTTTATCTCATCCCTAAAAAGTACTGTCTAAATGGCATTTCAGTCGAGTCCATGCAGGGAAGCTATGCACGAAAAAGTCTTTTATGGTCTTTTTCCTCCATTTGATTTGGACTGTGGAGTGTTTGGGTCGCGCACTCATTTCAAAGCACACACTACATCTAGAGCTGTCTTCTGTGTCTCTCAGACTTTACACTGGCGTAGACTGCGGACTTTGACGCATAGAGCAAAATAGAAATAAAAAGATTTTTGAGAAAGGTGGCAAGAAAATAAAAGTTTCCATGTCTCTCTGTCCTCCTCTGCTCTGCTCCCCGAGCCAGCAATTAGCTTCAGCAGGCACTAACCTGCCTTCTGTAATGCATTTGTAGCCTTATAAAACTATGGGAACTGTCCAGTGCCGATCATCAGCTGTGTTGTTGGTGTCAATAATGACTGAACGAGTCAAACCGACCGCAATCATTTAACATCATGTAGCTGGAAGGATTGAATCATTCTCATCAATCATCAGTCATTATATCCACACCAAGCTGATAACTCAGCCAATGCGTGCGTCACAGCACTATGACTACTTGCACACAGTTGAAGAGACAATTAAAGGTAACGTATGAGTTCCTTTTTTTCAAAGTAGTAGGTTATTTTTTGATGAAACAACTAGTAAAGTAACCTGAGAGGAAACTACTAACAGTAATGAAGTAAGAAAAGGTGCAGTCGAAGTGGGATTATCATGTTAAACGAATTAGATCAAAAACTGAACAGGAACGCAACTATAGAACTATAAATTCTTGCTGCAAACAGGAAACTTGGTAAAAAAAATAAAAAATTAAATAAAGGTATTTTCACCTAGTACACACTGGAACAGAGCAGATCTTTTTTCTTTCCTCCAAACTCCTTGAACTTATAGGTTAACATTCTTGTAAGTCATGACCGGGATCTTACAGAATGCTTTAAATGCTTCATATAAATGCTTTGAGCGCCTATATTGAGTTTCTTTCACCATTGAGGGAGAACATAGCAGAAATATAGTTATGTTTAGCTCAAGGTAGTTTGGTTTTAGCCATTTTGTTGCTCGCGTGTATTGAACTATAGCGATAAAAATGTGAACGGGGATGCTGTAGGCTGTTAACACTACATTCAGTACACAATGCAGTGCAGTGAACATGAAACTGTATTATACTGCATTTCCTTAATGCTTCCCTGCAACTTGGCAGAATATAAGTCTGCCGCAGCCGCCGCACCTCCTGAGCTTGCAACAAGAATCGAAGGGAAAAATAGACGAAAGTCTCTTCAGACCAGATAAACTCAAACTCACACATTTAACAGCTTTTCAGGAGACGAGCGCGACTTTCACAGAGATGTTTATATCATTTAAAACCAGTCCAAATTGTAAAAAGAAAAACCTGGTATCATTTTTCTTCTCTCTCTCTCTTTGCAGCAGAATCTCTCCACTCGACTGAATGTGTCTATAAAATTCTCTGAGAAAAGTAGGTTGCTAAAATGCACTTAATTTGGCATGATAGATTGAGTCCATGCTTCAGTGACTGTAATTGAATCTGTGACCTATTTCTTCAGAAGAAAATTGTCTCCTGGGTTATTTGTCACCATACATTTTAATGGAATTCAATAGACTGGCACCGAATTTATACATTTTCTTCCAATTATTAGCCTTCTCCTTGCAATCAGCGGGTTGTTTTGAATCTCGTCCTCGCGGACCCGCGCCTGTCACGGTGCACATTTGTATTTAGAAGTTGGTATCAGTGCTCTTAGTTTAAATAACACAATGGAGATGCGTATGAAAAAAAGAGCACCGAGGTTGGCCGCGGTGCCATTTATCATGTGCTGTTTCCTCACTGCCGATCCCACCAGAGATCAGACGCAAAGACAGAAATCACAACATAAGCCGAGCGTGCCCACTGGTTCACTCTCTGAATGTTTCTATTAACGGGGATCATTGCTGGTGCTGGTGGTTTGTTATAAATAATGGATGACTCGGGTTGCAATAGGAAGCACTGTTAAAATAGTCTGACGTACTGTAAAGCATGAAGGCACCGCCGCAAACTCATAAGATGAAAGGAAATCAATAATGCGATCTTGGAAGTATTGAGTGCGTCTGCCAGTCAGAAGACAATTGATACATAAGCTGGCGATACCAAGAGCCGCGTTTAGTAATCAGTCACATAGACCGAGGCCCCGGTTACATGTGAAGAGTCATTGTTTGTTCATTTCTGATCCGGAAACGTTTTGAAGTCAATGTCCGTTTACATGGAAACGGCAGAAACGCTGAAAAACGCTATCAGGCAAGGCACATCTATTTAGAGAGCACCATTCAGACACAAGGCATTTCACAGTACCTTACAAAGAAATAAAAGAAAGAAATACATTAAAGCAAAATAGATAAAACACAGTATAAAAATGAGAATAAAGAAAGTAAAAGATTTATTAAGATAAAGGTTAAAAAAATAAGTAACCACATTGATCTTTTGGATCGACTTTACTTTGAGCTTTTCCCATTTTGGAATTTGGCCTCGCAAATTCTACACGAATATTACATCCTGGGTGCCTTCGCAAACATTGATCCCTGCACCCAACATAGAAATAATACATTTCTATATGAGCGGAGGGAGCGCTTCACTGCAACACCAAAAAAATTACCCCCATCATCGTCTCGTCTCCCCCGGAATGAGAAGTGGAAAGGGTTAGGGTTAGACCTGACGGTGCAGAGTTTACTGTCCTCTCACATGTCAAATTCTGAAAGCGACAGCAGATTACCAGGAGGAGACGGGTATTTCTCAAAAATCAGAAACATCTCAGCAGCGTCTCCACGACAAAAACCTGAGCGAGTCCAGGCGCAGACCCCGGATACTTCCTGTCACAGAGAATTTTTGTTTTTGCTTTTTTCACATGTTTGTACAAGTAAAGACTTGATTCTACTTGAAAGAGTTCCTTTTCAACCTTTACTTTAAGCAAAAAGTCAGATTTGACAGTGGAAAAAGTAAGTGAGCCCTTCACTTTAGAGGATATTACCTTTTTTATTACCTCGTATTGGATGTATTTCATAAATATCCGCCAACCTCTGACATGGGCCTGCTGGTATTTATTACCTTTTTTACATGCATAACTCCTTCACTGGCAACATTTTTAAAGGTTTACTTGCTTTCACTGCCTGTTTCAAGTCTCCCCTCAGTATTTTCACAGGGGCTGATTCATAAGTCAGACTATGCACTACTGAATGCAGTAGTTTGAAGTATACTGCACTTATAGTTTATTTTCTCTTCAGGAGAACACTTTATTTCTTTATGTTCGTTGAACTTTAATAATCCCCTTTAAAACTCATAGGCAGCCAGCCCCAAGTGTTTTGGGAAAGGTTTCCGGAGGCTTTTGGATTTTATGTCTCCATACAATCCAACTCTAATTGGAACTACAGACCCCAAGAAAATCTGAGGTACTCATTGAAATACATGGTTATTGAGAGTTTCTTACTCAAGGGTGGTATGAAAGTATATTTTAAGACGGGTTAGTCTTGTGGAAGTTATCCAATACCTATTCTATTTTTTTACTTTCATTTTCCAAAAACACAACACCCAGGTCAGCATATAGACTGAATCGATTACATTCATACTGAGTACTACCATGGAAATATAGTCATTTTCTGAATATCTTCCAAGATTCTCATTGATCCTGACACTTCTGTAACAACCAACGACTTAACATTTGTCAAGAACAGTATGATTGACAATATGTAAATTATGTGTGTCATTTTGGCCATTCTGAATATAACAAGGCTGATAATGTAGTAACTTGTTAATGATGCATTGTACTTGTAGTTTTTTCATTTTTTTCCTACATAAAATGCTTTTTTTTCTCCCAAGAAATGCAGTCCTATTTATGTATTAGTTCAGTTCAGTTCATACAACCTATATTTTATGTATTATATGCTATCATAATGGATCAAACAACTCATTACAGTGAAAAAGGCCAAAATTATATTCCATTCCATAATATTTTATAATTGGTAGTTATTACATTATTGTTGGTAAACCTTTGATAAATTGTAATACATATAAGTGTTGTCACTGTTAAGACTGTTATTATATCTGAAGATAACGGGTTATAAATGTTGCATTTGAGTTCTACCTTGATAATGGGGATGAATATTAAATCCAAACATACTGAAGGATTCAAACCAAAGTTAATACCATTTCATTCAAGGTCCAATTTTATACAGTTTTTCACATAGTTGTCAGAGGTCCAACAGCATTACATTAAAAGTGTATTGCCCCAAATCCAACCTTGGTTCTGAATTTCCACCAGTCTAAACGTGTCATTTTATTATGTCACACGTTTCCATCTATTCATATTAAGTAGATTGAATCCCATTTATTCATATTATCTGAATAACATGTATTAGAATGAACCATTTAGCAACACGAAACTCAATATGTTCATGTTAATCAAACACATTTCTGAAATGTAAACTGAAAAACTGCAGAGTTGGTTTTTTGGAGTGTCGTGAGCACAGGCTGTTTCTGTGTCTGTATCTTTAAATGCTAATGTGCTGTGTCTGCTTTCCAGAAGCGAGGAAATTTTGTAATTTAATTGTAATCGTAGATGGAGGCGCTCATCCACCTTTGAGAGGGCCCACTAACACGAAGGAGGGGTTGTTTCCCTGCATCATGTTCTGAAGGTAAAAATCTCTGATTCATCTGTATGAGCACACATTCGCTCAAAACCAAAGCAAGCAAGAGACGAAAGACTCTCTTCACTTGTGGGGCCTCATACACAGGCACATTATTGTTAGAAAACCATTAGAAATGGAATTTCCCATAATTTGGGACCTTTAAGGGACAACAAACATCTGAGCCTGAGCATAGTTAAAAGTACTATGCTATGTTAATCTCAATGGAACTTGCAACAAACACTTTCGAAATGAGGCAACCGCTCACGAACGAAGTAACAGCAGATAACACCATTCAGCCTATAAACTTCCCTGACATCCTCGTACAATCTTATGCATAATAACCGACTTCAGCTTCACAAGCCCCAAAACATCTCCAGTCATTTCCCTCCCGACACCCTCTTCATTCAATGGTGCTTCTGTTCTTCTCTCCTCAGTTCCCCCCTCTGGGCGCCAGGAGTGGCATACTAGATGCAAATACTGATAATAATTAGAAAAATAATCATTCTCCAAACCCTCCTTTATTGGAGGCAATAAAGACTGTAGTAATGAACTTGTAGTCATGAAATTTAAATTTATAATTACACGACTTAATGTAAGCGTGGCTTCTGATGATAAAGTACTTCTGGTGGTAAAATGCAATTAGTGAGGACACCAACCAATCTAGCGCAGCTGTCATCCCCACATTTATGTGAACTATAAAGTTCAGAACTAAGAAGACCTAACTGATAAAGGCACTTGACTAATTATGGATTGTTTCGGTGTCCTCTGCTTGTTCAATTAAGTCAAATCGAGGCTGTTTTCTTCATCCTCTCTAAGTAAACCGCTGTTTATCATCAGAAGTTCAATTGGTTGACTCTCAGTGGAAATGTTACCCGTATAGCACTAATGAGTTCCTAGACATTTTTTTTTTTTGTTCTAATTAATGCTACTAATTCCTGTTAATTAATTGTTGCCTAGGCTCGCTCCATCTGCTGAGTTGAGGAAAAGTGAAATTGGGTCATTATAAAAAAAAAAAAAAAAAAACACTCGGCGATGGAGAAATATGGGTGTAGCTTTCTTCCCCAATTTGTTAAGCAAAATGCCTCAGCAGTCTGCTAAATAGCAGATGAAAGCTAATGTTTGCGTTGGCATCCACTTTGCATGAAAGAGTCATTCTGCTAAATGGCTCATCATATTTATAGATCAGAGTCAAAATGCGTTCAGGCTCTTGCAAACAGAATCCAGCGCCCCGTTTCATTAGCAGCAGTGGCCCCACAAGTTCACCTGCGAGGAGTACAACTTCATAAACCAAGAGCCAATGTAAGAGGACGCCATGCGTTTTCATCTATGCTGGTCTTCAACCACTTTGAGCTATTCATCCTGAATTCAGCCTCAGACTGTCCGGTGCCTGCACCGCGGCTGTGTGCAAAAACATATTTGCAGCTGGGATGTGTCGGGAACTGCAAGTCATAGCATTAACCTTTAGTGGTTTCCGTTCAGGAGTGGGGGGAGTGGGGGGGGGGGGGGGGGGGGGGGGATACTTGTGATGCTGCCTTGCTTTGTGTGTCAGCTTATACTTAGTTACAAAACAAAATTGAATGTGCAGAATCTGACAAATCTGACACAGTAGACAACAACAGATACGACATGTGTCACCCTTGAATTTCATTTAAGCTGATTCATAATGATAAAGTATGTCAAACCTTCTCACATGAATATCCTACCTGTTTTAGAGGGTTTACACCTTTTCTCATACAGGTTACTGGACATTGTTTTTTTGTTTTTTTTCCAATACCTGTTGCATGCTGGAAGACAAGATATATGAGTATTATTGCACGCTGACTACAAGAAACATCTTGAATCTTGAATAAGGAAGTTCAGAAGCAGAGTGAGAAACAGCAAACAATAAACTAACTGATGGACTGTTCATGTCTCAGGTGATAAGTCCAGGTTAACTTTTGTATTTTATTTTTTTTTACAATTCTTTCTCCTTTTTGGCGCGTGTCCTATTCAAAGCTTCCACAAAATAAACTGCTGATTGCTTGGTTATGAAACAACTTTCTAACCCGTCCTGCATTTTCATGTGTATATATATAACCACAAAGAGTTGATGATAATAAAGTCATGTTGAGAAGTTGAGAGAATAGCAGAGGCTGACCGCATTAGGTTCGGACAAGCTGATGTCAGCTGAGCATAGATAAACTCTGTATGCTCATCTGCTCATGAACACATTTGCAAGAACTTAATGTAGCATGTCGGTGAGCTCAGGCTTTCTGAAAATGGTCCAATCGGAGGAGAGTGGCCTTTCAGAGGGGCGGGACTCACAGACGGCGAAGCTCAAAGCTGCTTTCAGACATAGTATGAACTGAACGGCTGCATTAAAGAGCGAGAAGAAATTATACTGATCAACTCGGAATGAGGACAAGCTATTCTAATGTATAAAATCCCACAATTAAGAATGATTATTTTTTTGTATCCATTGTGAGTATGGCATCATAAAGTAACATGATGCTGTGATCTTTGGATTTACAGTACCTTATGAGTGTGTAACTTCTGAGAAAATCCTCCCTGGAGCTGCTGTATCGCCGTCTGGCTCACTGTGCAGACTGTTATCAGCATTACCTGTAACTTTTGCCTCACGTTTTTCATTCTAAACTTCCTGTTTACTTGAGAAGCAGCGCCTCATTAATTATGAAATACTCCGACCTCCTGACAGAGCGTCATCTAAGATATCTGAGAGTCAGTAACATTAGACCCAGTACCCCAAGTGTCCGTGACATATTCTGAATAGACTTTAGCTTACATTTAGACGAGAGCTGTTGCCTGTTGTCTGCACGTTGTTCTCTCGGCTGCTTTGTTGCTGCTTCTTCTAGTTGCCAGTGGTGTAAAAAATGTGATTCTTTCTAGAACAAAAGGTGGGCACCACCATTTAACTTCCGACTAGCTTATTGACTCACTCATCAGACACACCTGATAGCTCAGCTAAAGTAAACAATACTACTCTGTGCTCTTTTTTTTAGGACGCCTTCATAGAGATGGATATTAAAAGGAATAACACAAGTTATTGAATAATAAATCCCTCTAAATTTTTCATTTAATTTGTTGTTACTGATATAAACTCATGTCATAACTTGCTGGTGCAATGTCTTGAAGTGTCCTTGAGCAAGACACTAAACCCCAAATTGCTCCCAGTGCTTGGACCGAGCACCCCTCCATTTGGGTGTGAACGGGTGAATGTGACCGACACTGTGAAACGCTTTGGGGGCTGTTAAATCAGTGGAAACGTGCTGTATAAAGCCACTGCATTTACCATTTACCCATGTACTCGATGGGGATTATGTGTGAATACACTGATTCCAGTAAGTCTTTGGGTCACCATTCTATTCAATGGTGACACACACAAAATTCCTGGTTACATGTGTGGTTGTTTTAGCACATTTCAGGTGCAGAAAAGGAGTCCATTCACATTGTATGCAAAAGTACATAAAGCGTTTTAAGGATCCCAAAAAACTCAAGATCCTAAAACACATTACTGAAGTATGACTCCCTTAGACACACATAACAAGTCACAACAAGTCGCATAACACAGGACAAAACAGGGTCATTGTAAGGAAAATACAGACACACTCTGCTGCAGATGGTCATCAAATTGCCTTAAATGCTCCTGGAACTGCTCTGAGACCAATTAATGGTGTTTCATTCCTCGATGATACAGTGCGATCAAAGCTGCATCTCCCTGTCGGATGGTATTGTTTAACAACTGCCTGGGCTATTAAAACTGGCACTGATGTGGAATATTAACTTGACTCCTCCGAGATGTTCCCGAGCCAGAAGTCTGTCAGACAGACAGCAGCAGCTCGCAGCCAAGATCAACATTATGTTTATAATGATGCTGTATCACTTACCCTGCTTTTCTCTCCCAGCTGGGGTGACTGCATGGGCAAAAGTACTTTTCATGTGTCGTGAACTATTTATAATGTAGAGAGAGAGAGAGGGAGCGAGAGAGAAAAGAAAAGCACAATCCTATAACTAAACAAATGCCAATGAGATGAGCCAACAAATAAAGTTCGCTTGTAAAGAAAGTCTGACATTGTATAAACAAAAACATCTGTGGGATTTTTTTTCTATGCAGCTAAATATAGCAAACATTTGCAATCTTAAGCCTTTCTTCATGTGGAATAGTCAGGCCAGCAGAGTGAGTTGGGAACAAATCCTACCAACAAGGAACTAGCAGCTCATTTATCATTTATGCATAAACAGTTTCCGTATGTGTTTGTGGTGCGTTCTGCAGTAAGTGCAAACAAGGCAGGACACGGACATTTTATCATCTGCTGGACAAAACAAAGTTTTCTCTTTCAAAGCTTCGGGCCTGTTCTCACCAACTCGTAACTTTAAAAACAGTGAGAATGATGCACAGTTAACAACTGTCACTGATAAAAAGCTATCGAACCATTGGCCTTCTCTCAAGGCCAAACATCTGTGTGTGTGTGTGTGCGCGCACACACACACACACACACACACACACGCACGCACACACACACACACACACACACACACACACACACACACACACACACACACACACACACACACACACACACACACACACACACACACACACGGAAGCTGATTTACAAACTTTATGCACTGAGGATCATGTCTGAACGAAGCTCGGAGTGCCACGATTTGCGATCAAAAATGTCAAATATCAGGCCCATGTTTCCACATTGCTCAAAATAGGGAGAGTTTATGAAAACAGAATGACGTGTAACACAATGTGTGAGTTCTTAGCACAGCTACTGCTGTCAGCTGGCCCTCTACTTCTTTTAATCACATGCTTCATTTTAAGACGCTTTCTTGGTTGCACTCCTCCTTGTCTCGCAATCTTTTCTGAATTTTCTTCTGTTGATCTTTTTTTTAAGCCTTTGACTTTGTGACAGAAAATCTCCCATATTCCTTTTTTTTTTTTAGGTTATATTCAGATATATTTGCTTTATTGCTCCCATATGTTTCTTGACTTTCTCCACCACCATGTCTGACTCTATTTTCTCTTTTTCTTTGTGTGTGCTCTGTGCTCCATCCCGTCACCCCACGGCAGATGGATATACTCAAGCATACGATCATGGAAACGACACCAGATCGTTGTCATGTAAAACAAGAATAAACTGCTCATAAAAACCTTCAATTAACTGAGGGTTGTGCCTGATGTTCATGATAGTATTTTCTTTAGTCGATCACCCACAACTCCAGAGCACGATCTATGTGCGTGAGTGTGCGGTTTCATACAGTATCTCAGTAAACCAGGTGTTACGCGGTGTGCTGTGGGTAAGCTACAGGAGTTAGCAAGCGAAGCAGCTAACTGCATCTTGTCCAGTCTTGTTAATCCATCATTTAGTCTGTCCTTGGTCCATAAAGGACACATGTCAGATTGAATCAAATCTAATCAAGCAGGCCCCCATGAGGAGAGAAACTGGGGTAAAATAAATAAGAGCGTACAGAATGAATCGATAAATAAAATAGAATAGATTGTACAAAAACAGAAAGAATCAGGAAAAAAATTAAAAGTGCGTAAAATAATTCAATAATTAAAAAGAAAAATTATAAAGGCAGGTCTTGAGATTGCTTTCATAAATCATAAACACCAGCAGAAACCAAACCTCTTCATTATCTTCTCAAGAAAGTCAAAAGAGCTCCCCTCAGCACCAGCTGGTCACTCAACACTGCCACCTCATGCAAAAAAGTGTCATTAATAGCATTTTACGTACTGACCCTTTATTGAGCCGAGACATTATGAAGCACATTTTGTGACGTGTGCAGCAGCAAGTAAAGGAAACCATAATGACAGTGCATTGTAATATATGGTTTTGGTTCGGCTCTCGACCAGAATGCGAAGAGTTGTGTTGAGAATTATTACATGTCCTGTTACACATTCATCACCAGGGGGTCACACAGCCCGACACGTCACTACAGGTTTGAAGAGCATGGCTCTTTTAATGCCTCCATTTGTACTGATCGATGTCTGCTCCAAGGCTCTTCTGTGTCATGTCCTGCAGATCTTTTTGATTCAAAGTCTCATTTAGACATGAATCTGTAACACTGCTGGGTTTTCCCATCAGTTAAAAAAAGTTGAGTCCATCACAGTAATGTTCCATCAAATATACAATACCAAAATGAAAAAAAAAAAAAAAAAAAAATGGAGATCGTCCTTCTTGAATGTGAGTGTATTCAGCTAAAGCCAATGGAAGGGCCACAGTTGACTTTCATGTGTTTGTGTACATGAGGGTAAATTATTCTGACACGATTAACATTGTGCAAACTCTTAAAATCTGCACTTTCTATGTTGGCTTCAATTTTATTCAATTATCAAGATATTAAAAGTTGGAAAAAATATGTAATTGAGTGTATTCTTGAACATAACTGCTGTTAATCTACACCATTGAAATGTGCCTATGTGATGGAGTGCGTACAGTTCACACCTGAGCTCCAGCTCCAATTTAACAAAAAGATGGTTGTCTTGACCAAAAAATAAATAAAAAGAATAGCATTTTCCAACACATTCGAGATTTTATTTAACAATAGCTGCTTCTGACAGTGACTTCGTCTTTTACATGTGATTCGCCTGTTCACAGTGTCACACTAACGCGAGCTGGAGTGTCAAACAATCAACCCCAAGTGAAAATTACAAAGAAAACGTGAAGTAAAATTTTCCAATAAATGGAACTGCCTTCATAACGTTGAAAATGTTCATATTTCTCTTGAAATGTTTTTCCATGTTCACATTTTGGAAACAAGACTTTTTTGAATACAATCAAACATTTTTTGCACAAAAAACAAAAGGGACACATTTAAACTAAAGAATATGAAAACGGGTTTGACAGGCACATGCATTGACAATCTGGAGCTGCCAGTTAACCGAACGACCCGCGCAGAACATGCAAACTCACCCACGGAATGGCAGTGATGGATACACACCAACAGCGAGGCAACAGCGCCAACCACTGCACCACTGTGTGGCTCGTTTATGAGATAAGATTAGATAAACCTTTGTTAGTCCCACAAGTGAAAAATTGTAGAAAGGGCAACAATAGAGAAATTACGCGCTCCCATCAATATTCACAGAACAGAAACTCAACATGGACATTATCTTCCACTCGACTACTTTATAAAAGCAACGATTGCTCTCGTCTTACTACAAGGCTTAGTACTGCGGCGTAAAATGGAACTATTAATTTCCTTTTCTAGAGCGCATTGCGGCGACCATTAGCACCCTGGAGAAACACTAATGCAGCTTTTTTTCAGTGTGAAACACTAACAAAGAGGGAAAAGTCTCCATAATTATTCAGCTGAATCTAACTCACAATGGCTCTAGATGGTGACTCAGTGAGGTGACTCCTTTACTGTGGCTGATCTTTAAAAAAAAAAAAAAAACATCCACACAGGGACCTGCCACTGCACACAAAGGCTGCCTTTGTTCGAAAAAGAACATTGCATCAACCCAAGTAGTGTTTTAGAAAGCGTAAAAGTGAATAAAACACACAGTGCACACAGACCGCAAGCCTATTATTGAGGTCTGCGCGGGAGGCCGCACAACAAGGGAGATTTGCTGGACAAAACCTACAGTTTCCCCAAGACTGTTGCGGCTCAAGATATTCATTTGTGACAAAGCAAGACGGGACTAATAGGCAGTCAGGTAATGCTGTTTTTCTGAGGCGGGAGTGCTGTGTGAGATTGCATGTTTCATAATCGCAAGAACAGAGGATGGATTTCGGTCTATAATCTCCACATTTGTTGCAGCATCAGTCGGCAATTTGGTCTCCTGGAAATCACGCTTGCTCTGCAATAACCTCTAAATATTTCAAGGTGACGGCATCGTCCGAACCAGGGAAATTGGCGGGGACCTCTCATTTCTGATGTGTCACACACTATTATTGTGGATTCAAAGCCATAGAAGAGATGAAACTACCACCATGTGGACAGATGGGTTGGTTGCGAGAAATCGATTGATAGCAAAATTCCTTTTCGCTGATTTAAATTCAGTCATGTTGCTTTAATTGAGTCATGAGACAAGCTGCTATCAGCCTTCTATCGTCTTCACTCAGTTATTTCGAAAGTGAAAACCGGTGATTCAAAAAGAAAAAGAAAAAAAAGCATTTGAGAGACGCAGGACAATACAATTCCAATTAATTCAGTTTGAATGGTCAGTCAGAACAAAAACATTCATACTTGAAGAGGAAACACACACACGCACACACCCAGCTATTACAGCAAGTAAGTTAATATTCAGCTTGGGTCTACTTTACTCCTCTAAATAATGCAAACAGGGGACATGAAACATTATTTCATTTGCATAGGTTAATTAAAAACAGCGTCTGACTTCTTTTTTTCTGTGTTTATCAGAATACTAATTAAAAAGCACAAGTATAGAACATGCAACTGATAATGTTGACAGCT